>NC_025999.2:90642917-90756464 GCF_000442705.2 Elaeis guineensis
GGAATTTACCACCTGTTTAGCTGAGTAAACATCTATCAACAGCTGGTTAATAGAGAAATGAGTCCTATAATAGCTCTTAGATTTACTAGTACAAGGTATATATTTCCTTTATAACCGTGTCTTCCAATAAAGCCAGACAATGACAAAGGCCCGGGCCTTTTCTTTTGTGAGTAGGAGTGCTTTTCATCTGCCACGTAGTCCACAAAGGAACTAAAGAAGCTCCTGTTCCTCTAAGAACAAAATATAACTGATTGAAACCTCAAAATCTATGGCAAAAGAAAGCTACAAAAGAAGATAACTAGTAGCATCCGCAGCTGACCCACAACCACAAAACTATCATCCAGTGCACCTTTCATCTTCTGTTTGTCTTAAGTGAACTATCTATTTTTAATACAAGTGAAACAAAAATCATAGCTTTCAGCATCATTGATGAATTCTAAATTGGCTTTGTCAAAGGACTGATTACACCACCATGCTTCAAGAACTTGTAGATATCTTTGTCAAGGTTCACTTTCTCAGTACTAGAACCCATACTGATACCATCCTATCATTGTGTCAGTACATCTCCCATACTGTATACCGGTATGGTACAATATGGTCGATATGCGTATTGGCTGGTATGACAAACCTTGGTCTTCCTTGTTAAATCTTGGAACCTAAGAATCTCTCTCATTGTTGAGTTAAATGTTGGAAAAAAGTTGAAGAAAATGGTGATTTCCTCTATTGACAGGCCCTCAAAAACTCTTCGAAATTTATGTTCTCAACATCTTCCACCTGCTAAAATTCTGTATTTGGACCTAAAAAGGTAGGACCCATAATACAGATCATTTAGGATGCCCGCTAACCAAATAACACCCCTCAGCCCATCATTTTATTCAGAACTTGGTAAAATTCCTAACTCCAACTGCACTGCAAAAACAAAGTTTTCCGTTGATGTAGATCTTTTGGCTGATTTTAATCTGACTACCTGCTTCTCACAACCTCTGAATAGGATCTGAAATTAAGTCAGTCCAAACTAAAGAGCAAGACTCATTAGACACTATCCAATTCCACTTTTCCAACAAAATCTTATTGAAGTCCCTTGTATTAATCACCTCTAATGACCTAATTCTTTTCCTTTGCATATTCTATCCTGATTTATTAAATGATAAACCATGCTCATCATCCTAGACCTTGTGCAGATCTCATGTAAAGTTGACCAATCCTATGCGTAACCACTCAGAAGGCCTATAAAAACACAAAATAACATGGTAGTGCTGATGCACAATGTTTATTAGCACTAAGGATCAGAACAGAAGATAGACCCTTTCTCTTCATCCTGCTAACTTCTTTATCACTCTATCAACCAAGGGGGTCTGAACTACAAAGTTTATTGTTGCTAAGATGGAAACTAGAAGCCTTCTGCTTTTAAGTCCGTTACAAGTATGTGGTATTAGAAAGCTAAGATTAGTAGATAAAATTACATGTCAAAAGGCAAGAAGAGTGACTTCATGAAAGCAATTCAACATTGCCATTATGAATTAAAAACCTAGACCAATTTACGATCTTCATGATCTCACATCATTCTCTAATGCTTACATGCTTTTAGACTTTTTTCACTCAATAATAAGTTAACAAAAAAGAAAGGGTTTGATTGATATATCAGATGAGAATTACATTGTACACCAAGAGGAGACAAAATTTGAGCCAATGCAATTTTGGTGGACATGATAAATGGTTGATTTTGAAGTTCATGATGCTGATGTTATTGGATGATATATGGACTGTAGCCACTGGATTTGAATAAAAAATAAATGAAGTTTTGGGTTTTGACGCTAGTTTATGGAATACAGACAATGTTATTGTGATAATCCATTGTGCTTTATTGGCATTTTTTTATACATATGTATGAGGAAATATATTTCTTGCATATCCTAGCTGTATAATATCATATATTTTGAGTATTTGCTGTATCAGCATGTATTTATTGAGTCATATCTAGATTCTGCATCTCCTATGTTCTTTAGATTTTATTAATATCCTAATTCTTGAATGATATTTATTCATCAGCATTTAGCTTAAAGATATATTTTAACTTAATATGGATGAGTAAGATTTGTTAATCCGATTATACTGCTACAAAATCTGGATCATGAACAAGAATTGTAATTTATGTACCTGAATTCCTGAACTAAAATCAAACTGAACCAACAAATTTTGAGCAATTAGTGGAATGTGGATAAACAAACTGCATGAATCCCTTGGTGAAACCTGCTGGACATGGACTTGGATGGGGGATCTCATCTTCCCTTGTAATAAAGGGTCAGGGTTTGTTTAGCATAATGTTATGCCAGTTAATTTTATAGTATTTGTCAAAAGGAAAAATATGGATTATAACATAATCCTTTGGAATGGAAAAGGATAACCTAAAATGCCACTGCAGTAAGCAGTAGCCAGATGATATTCTGTCACATAGTTTAGTGCTCTAATTTCATATGACATCAAAATCCTCCAGTGGCAACTTCCTATAGATGTTCTTCATCGTTTTCCATCTAGTCTACCCGGCCCAATATGTGTACTCGATTCTTTCTATTTTAATATATGGCTTTGTTATCTTTTATCTATTCTGCATATGACAACTTGATATTTAAAGTTCAGACGAGAAAGCTGAAGAGACTGCTTGAGACTGCACTTGGTTGGGATTTTGAGGATAATGCAATGGATTTTATCTTTGAAGAAAATGATGAGGTTTGTGTTGCATTATTTCTATTGAACTTTAGCTCTGTTTCATATGACTGAGTAATTCTTAGTCTTCCTCTTTTTAATTGCAGTTCTCTCCTGTCATTGTACCGTCAAATGAAGTCAGTCCCAATGAAGGCCCTTTGGCATAATGCTTAATAAGGGGATTTAGATGTCCAGATATATTGTGCCATGGTTTATTTTTCTTTCGCATTGCCAATTTCAGCAACCAGTTTATAGAGAATCTCCTGTGCATGCAGTGTACTCATTGTATTGCAATTAATGCAGTAACACTTCAAGCAGTCAATCCACAGTGGTATTATCAGATCTCTAAGCTCCTGTGCTTCTTAGTCTTTTCTTTCTGTGTTATTATAATCCCTTCTCATCTTCAGCAAAAAAAAAAAAAAAGCCATCCACTTGTTTATCAGGAAGATTAAGTTCTCTAAATTCTGATTATGACCTGGATTTTGATCTCTAGGAGTGAGTTGCATTATGTGAGTGGATGGTGCTGCATCATGTGAGAACGCCGTAAAAAGGACTATGATAGCTGATTTCTATACAGTAAAAGTGGCTGCTTTTTTACTACCTACTGGTCTGGAGGATGATAGTTTAGGTGCATGTAATGAATTTGTGTTATACCGTGTGTTATGTAATGAAAATGATATTATATTTCATATACAGTAAGAGGTCAAATAGTGACTGTTATTTGTGTATGCAAAGTGATCTCAAACTGTGTTCATGTGTCTCCACTCATTATTCATATTCATTGAAGCTTATTCACACACCTCTCTAGGTACTTACCCTTTTATGAGCCCATTGTAAATGTACGTGTGCCTCCCTTATAATAAGATCATGGCCATTACAGTATGTAGTTGATTAGCATCATTAAATGATAGTTGTCATTTGCCCACTCCAATCTTAGGCTGGAATTTTTGGAATGATAAATGAAATTCGTAATGGTCATTATGAGCCATTTAAATATCAGCATTGTTCAATAGCATTATTGTTCATGTATTAGATTTTTGTTATTTGCATTATACCGTGTCTTATATAATGAAAATGATATTATATTTCATATACAGTAAGAGGTCAAATAGTGACCGTTATTTGTGTATGCAAAGTGATCTCCAACTGGGTTCATGCGTCTCCACTGATTATTCATATTCAGTGGAGCTTATTCACATGCCTCTCTAGGTATTTGTCCTTTTATGAGCCCATTGTGAGCATACACATGCCTCCCTTGTAGTAAGATCATGGCCATTGATCTAATGCATCTTGCTCTTACATAAATTGCATGAATTATATGTACAAAATATTATGTTGTACAAGGATTATGGAGCGCCTATTATAAATGCATGTAACCCCTCTCAAATTATGACTAATATTATGACAATTATTACTTTAACACAAGTATGCTAAAACTCACAGCTCCATTTCCCACCATAAATATGCTGGTGAACAGTGATGTTCTGCACCTCACCCAAAAAAGGAAAAAAAAAAAAGACTGATGTATTGCAGGAAGGTTAGGTTGGGGAACTGAGAGGAATGGAGATGTGATTGGTAGTGGCATGTTTATTTTACATAGCGAAATATCCACCAGAATTTATACATTACCGAGACACAAAGCCAACCAATAGAATTTATGCATAACCGAGAATCAAGCTGCAACCAGGTGTTGTTGTAAGTTGGTTCTGATGACGTTCCTCAACAGCGCATCTGAATTGGATGAATTTTAGGTTAGAGGGTAACGTAAAACTTTGATCTAGTCGGGAACACACCGATTCATATGCATTGCCATATGGTTTACTATACGACCAGCTTATATTTATTTTTGTTTTGTTTAACAATATGAGCTTTATTTTTGTACAAAATTTCTGAGTGCATTATATGTTGATTTATATCATTATATGTTGATTTATACCATTCGCTATTTATAATACCTTGTCCTAAAGCCCCTCAAGCCCACCCGAAAGCGGCCCACCAAGCCCAAAACAAAATAAAAAAGGAAAAATGGGAAGAAGTCCTAGGGCTATCGGGGTCCTAGGGCTCTCTATAAATAAGTCCTCCTCTCTTTAAGACCCCCCACCGGCAATCTTCAAGCTTGATTTCTTCTCTTTTCTTCGATTGAGGCCGCGACCACTCTTGCTCATACTCGTCGGAAATTGGAACCGACAACGCTGCTGAAGGTTGAGGTAAGACTCCAATCTTTCTTCTTCTCTCTCTTCCCCTCCTTTCCATGGCTTCGTGCACCCTCGCCGGCCGTCAGGATCGTCAGAAAATTCATAAAATGTCATGCCCTGTTTTTTCCCTATTCGGTCGAGCCCTTTCTTCCTCTTTTCCGGCCACTAGTGCCGCCGCCCATGGTGCTGCACCCATGAGTCATGACACCCACCTCCCTAGCCTCCTTCTCCAAAAGTCATGGCCGTCGGTGATTGGCCAATGATCGGAGAAATCCAAGAAAAGGGATGGGTTTCCTGTTTTTCATTTTTTTCTAAATCTCCCACTGGTTGAGCCTCGCTGCCGACGATCTCTTGCTCCCCATTGTCGGCCGTCACTGCCAGACCTTCGACTGTGCCGCCGCCCTTCGTCGGAGCCCGAGCCCCTCCTCTCGGTCCCTCCTTTATTTGGCCAGGAAGAGAAAGAAGAAAAGAAAAGAAAGTAGAAGAAGAAGAAAAGAAAAGGAAAAGAAAAGAAAAAGAAAAAAAGAAAGAAAAAAATAAAAAAAAAGAAAAAAAAAAGGAGAAAATTTTTTCTCTCCTCTCTTTCTTCCTTCTCCCTCTTTTCCTCTCTTCTCTCTCCACTTTCTCTCCCCTTTTTTCTCTCTTTAAAAATTTTCTCTCTTCTTTTTTTCTCTCTCTAAGAAGATCTATGGATCCTATATTAAGCCATCTTTTTTCCTTTTAGGGACCTATGACCCCGAATCGATTCAGTATTCGGGTAATCTATCAGACTGGTCACCTAATCAATCACTTTCTGTTATTATTTAATTTTATTAAATTTATGGAATGAAAATTGATCTTGATTTAATATTTTAAATAGAATTATCTGATTCATTTAAGAAAGACAAAAGATCTAGAATGAAAAAGATAAGTAATTCCGATACTTCTTACTTGCTTTTAAAATTATTGACTACTTTATCATGAAAAAAATTATTTTATATTTTCATAAAATAAGGATCAAGTATATGCATTATGAAATTCATGATTCATAGTAAAATAGTGATTTATGAATATATTAATATGAATGATTATTTTTTTATGAAATACGAACTACATATTTATGAAATATATGTCTGGTTATAAATGGAATGATTTCATGATTGTTTTATCGTTAAAGATTATTTATGGATTGTGAACTTTATAAAATTATCTAGTATCTTATTTATGTATGATTTAAGAAAATATGATTTGATGAAATATGATTTAAGAATGTCTATCTTAAGAAATATGAAAAAAAGGCTCTCAGATAGCTATGTACGACTCTGTCAATGGGTAATAGTTATTGGCATATGACCCTGCCAGTGAGTACTAGTAATTAGCATACGACCCAGCGAACAGGTAATAATAGTTGGTATACAATTCTGCCAACAGATAATAGTAGTTGGTACATGATTATGGCTCTGTTACGGATATAATAGTGACCTTAGCATTTAGTCTGAGAGAATTATTAAGAATCATGATATGAAAAGAATGACAAATGATTTATAATTTTATATATAAAGTTGACATAATTTATAAATTTATTTATCCTATGCATTGAAAATTCTGTTCATATAAATTGCATGATTTATATATATACAAGAGCATTATTGATTTATGATATATTGTTATTATAAAAATTTTATGTTTCAATGATAATTATCTTTTCTAAATGATTTATTGATGCATGTATAAACTTATACTTGATCTGGATAAGATAGTGCAAGGTTTACTTACTGAGCTGGTGTAGCTCATACTTTTTTCTTTTTCTTTTTCTGTTCAAACAAATAAGGTTAAGAAACAAGGATGATCTAGGCTGGAAGGTCTACATCAATAAGTATGGAGATTTGCAGTTGAAATTAAATTTATAGGATTATTATGGGCTTGTAATCAATTACTGATGAATTTTGATATCTGGGTTTAGTATTATCTTTTGGATTTAGTCGCTCTGATCCAATATTGATTTAATTATTTGATAAATAATGGAATTGAATCTTTTATTATAACTTATTTTTGATGGATTTTAGCTGATGTTGATTGATTGGCTTTGTGTTATCGTCGGCTCCATCTCTCGATAGCATGATCATGTTATGTCTCAGATTTGGGGCGTGACATTTAATGGTATTAAAGCAATAGGTTCAATCATAGGTAAACTTAAAGACTAGCAATTGGTAGATAGGTCTCGTTTAGCTAGATCATGTTTAACTAAATAAGAATAGACAAGTTCTCTTCGAGTTTTCGTTACTCATTTAAGGAAGTTAATTAATGCTAATATTTTTTTTATCTAGGTGATAATGAGCAACAGAGAGAATGAAGTCTCGACAAATTCTGCCAATAGAAAGAGAGGAGCAAGAAGGATTACAAAGAAAAATGCCAGCCAATCGATTGAGCAGGTCCCTAATGCACTAGCCACTCAGATAGACATTATTGGGGTATGTCAAGTAGTGGCCTAGCTTATTCAACAACGACAGACACAAGTTGCTCCTCAACCTGCACCATCTTTAGAGTCATATTACGAGAGATTTAGAAAGCTTAATCCATCATTATTTGAGGGTGGACTTGACCCTCTGGTTGCAGAGATATGGATTTGAGAAATGAAAAAGATGTTTGATGCACTACAGTATCCTGAGGATGTGAAGGTTAGGTTAGCAATTTCTATGCTAAAAGAAAATGTCGAGTTTTGGTGGACCGCAATAAAGACTGCATATGAAAATAATGATAATCAATTGATATGAGAGGAGTTTAAAAAGAGATTTTATGATTAGTATTTTTCTGAGTCAGTGAGATTAGTGAAAGAAAATGAGTTCTTGGATTTGAAAAAAAAATGATATGACAGTACTGGAGTATGTAAACAAACTCAATGAGTTAGGTCGATTTTGCCCCCAATTTTTAGAGTGAAAAAAAGTAAAGCAAATAAATTTGAGCATGATCTAGGATATAAAATTCGCTCTCATTTGTCCTCTCATCTTTTTAATGGCTATACGGATGTACTAGAACGAGCTTTGAAAGTTGAATCAGATATTAAAAGATCGGACGAAGAAAGAAAAAATAGGAAGAGGTCTAGACCAATTGGGACTCAGAATGACCAACATGACAATTTAGAGAACCACTCTAATAAGAAGGGAACCAAAACTTGTGAGTACTGTGGTAGAACTCATAGTGAGCTTTGTTATAAGAAACTCGGAATGTGCTTTGAGTGCGGCAAGAAGGGACATTTAGCATGAAATTGTCTTAATAAAAAGAATGACTCTAAGTCTACCAAACCCACTGATCAGAATCAAAAAGAGAATGCACGAGTATTTGCTTTGACTGAATAGGATGCCAATGCAGGTAATCAAGTCATTACAGGTATGATTCTAGTCAACTTGTAGATGCCCATGTATTGTTTGATTATAATTTTGTTATTCTTTTGTGCCTTCTAAGTTTAACTATGTAATATCCAGTTTTAAAAATCTAGCCCCATCGGGCCCATAGGAAAAAAAAAAAGAAACAGAGAACGAAGACTCTCGTTGGGAGACTTCTTCTTCCCCATGTCTGACTAGGAGTAGGACTCCCAAGGCCACTGAAAAATCTTGAGAAGACTCCTATAAATCCCCCTTCTCCCCCTCAATAGCCAGCCACGATCAGCCTTGAGATCTCTATCTTCTTCCTTTCGAAATTTCTCATTGAAGCTGCCGACCCTGTTCTTGTGTTTGCCTCAATTTCTCATCGGAGACCTCACCAGAGTCGAAGGTAAGCCTCGACCCTCCTTCTTCTCTTTCTTTCCCTCTTTTTCATAGCTTCGTGCACCCTCACAGGCCATCGAGATCGTCAGAAAATCCATAAAATATCCTGCTCTATTTTTCCCCTATTCGGTCGAGGCCTTTCTTCATCTTTTCCGGCCACCAGCACCGCTACCTATGGTGCCACACCCATGGGTCATGACCCCCACCTCCCTAGCCTCTTTTTACGAAGATCATGACCGTCGGTGATCGGCCAATGATCGGAGAAATCCAAGAAAAAGGGCGGGTCCCCTGTTTTTCATTTTTTTTCTAAATCCCTTACCGGTTGAGCGTTGCTGCCGGTGATCTCTTGCTTCCCACTGTCGGCCACCACTACTGGACCTTTGGCTGTGCCGTCATCCTTCATCATAGCTCGAGCCATCGAGCCCCTCCCCTCGGTCCCTCCTTTGTTCGGCCAGGAAGAGAAAGAAGAAAAGAAAAGAAAAAAAGAAGAAGAAAAGAAAAGGAAAAGAAAAAGAAAAAAAAGAAAGAAAAGAAAAAGAAAAAGAGAAAAAAAAAAGAGGAAGAAGAAAAAGAAAAATAAAAAAAAGAAAAAAAAAAGAGAGAATTTTCTCTCTCTTTCCTCTCTCCTCTCTTTCCTTCTCTCTCTAGTTTCTCTCTTTAAATTCTCTCTCTATTTTCTCTCTCTAGATCTTTTATCTCTTTTTATGGATTTTGTCTCTCTAGGATCATTCTCTCTCTCTGATTGTATCACAGACCCTAGGATAAACTTGAGATGAAAATATGATAACCTGAGATTGCTTCGAAATTCGTGTAGTAGATTGGATCTCGATCCGATCCTTATTCAAAATTGATAACATCGATCATAGTTAATCCATATTAAGTCATCCTGATATGACCTCTGATGATCTCAATCATGATTGTCACTTTTGAAAGATACGAAGATTCTCTCTCCACTTTCTCTCTCTACTTTCTCTCTCATAATTGACTTTTTCTCTCTAAGAAGGTCTATGAATCCTGTACCGAGTCATGTCTTCATCTTTTAGGGGCTCATATTGACTCTAATAAGATGATCTGAAGTTGCTTTGATATCCGTGCTGTAAGTCAACCTCATTTGATCATATCAAGTATCTTTCTCAATCATAATTACTATTTTTGAAGGATACGAAGATTCTCTCTCCACTTTCTCTCTCTATTTTCTCTCTCATGACCGATTTTCTCTCTCTAAGAAGGTCTATGGATCCTATACCGAGTCATGCCTTCATCTTTTAAGGGCTCATATTGACTCTAACAAGATGATCTGAAGTTGCTTTGATATCCATGTTGTATGTCAATCTCATTTGATCATATCAAAGTACCTTTCAGATTCATTATTAATGGACTCTATTGATTGATCTTGATCTAATCTGTATTTTATAATTTTTTGATCAAGTCACTTAAATCTGACCCTCAGATCAGAGATCCTGAATTATCCTGGTATCTGGATGGTCCAACACATCCGATCAACAGTCCTCTTTCCTTATGATTTAATCTTATTATATACATGAAATAGAAATTAATGATGATTTGATATTTTAAATAGGATTAGCTGATTCTTCTAACGAAGTCTGAAGATCTAAGATGAATGAGGTAAGTGGATCTTATGCTCCTTATTTATTTTTAAATAATCATATTTTTGTGCAAAGAATTACTGTTGATGAAATCATATTTTTCATAAAATAAAGATCAGCATACGTAATATAAAAAATTATATTTTATTATGAGCATTGATTTCATTAATGTGTTTATGAAAATAGCATGATTATGAAGCATGAATTTTATTATTTTTTCATCCATGTATATGTATGTTTTAAAAAAAAGATATAAAGATTTCAAAGGCTCTCAGATAGCTATGAACGAATTCCTTCGGGAAGGTCGACAACCGAAGCTAGCATCCATACGAAACATGGCCCTGCCAGTGGATATAAATTTGGTGCATGAAATAAGAACTATGTCGATTAAAAAATATGGTCCTGTCACGGGTATAATAGTGATCTTAGCACGAATATTTGGGAATAATATTTCGAAACTTGATATAAATACATGACAAGAATGATTTATAATTCATGATTATGAAATATACATGATTTTATGCATGCATGATTGGTTTATGATTTATTTTATTATATGCTCTATGAAATATTTTATTTTATATTATCTGTTATTTTTTAAATATTATATTATTATAAAAAATTTATGCTTGATCTGATAAGAAAGCGTAAGTTCTACTTACTGGACTAGTATAGCTCATATTTTTTTTATTTTTTTTTATAGAAAAAAATATTAGGATCGATGAAGGATTTAAACTTGAAGATCTGCGTAGCAAGCTTGAAAATTTGATAGCAAAAGTTTAGTTTATTTTATGATCACTGATTTGTAGTTATTTGTGAATGTTGAGATTCGGATTGGTACTTGCTTTTGGATTTAAATGCTCTAAACCAATATTGGTTCAATTATTTGATGAATAATAGAATTGAATCTTTTTATTTGATGGATTTTAGATGATTATGATGGATTGGCTTCGTGTTATTGTGGGCTCCATCCCTTAGTAGCATGGTCGTGTTATGTCTCGAATTTGGGGCATGACATTTTATGGTATCAGAGCTTAGGTTATAATCATTGGAGATTATGATATAAGTGATTAGGATATGATAGAATAATATTAGAGCTTAGGTTTAAGATCACTGAGATTATGAAGTGACAACAAAATTTTATGTATGATCAATAGGATGTGATAGAGTGGAGTATGATGGATGACATCAGAGCTTAAGATTATGATCATTAAGGACATGAATGAATGATATAAAGTTTAGGTTATGATCACTAGAGAATATGACTTAAATGGTATTTGAGCTTAAGGTTATCATTATTCGGGATTGTGACTTTAGTAATATTTGAATTTGAGGCTAAGATTATGATGAATATGATAGATATAAAAAAAAGAATTTAATAATTTGATTTCGAATCAATAGATATTATGATGAAATTTATGCATAAGTGGCATATGATATCTATAGTAGAATTGATGAGTTATATTTTGGATTCCAATTAGTAGAGTTGACCTGAGTACGAGAAGTGTTGACTCTGGAATGAAGTGGGAGGTATTGATATGTTATGTTGGGTATATTTGATGATATTAGCATGCTAAACTTATATGGATAAAGGACATGATAACTTTGCTGATTTTGATGTTAATTTTTTTGCAAAGAAATGTTGGTTTGGAAGTTGTTTAAATGATTGTAAGGTAAATCGAAGGTTAACTCAAATTAATTTTAGACATATGAAATTCTTGAGGAGTGGTGAAGCTTATGTAATAAGTTCAAACATAGAAGGTGGATGAAAATTTAATTTTGATGTGCGATGCTTAAGAGATAGTAATGACAAGAAAATTTAAAATTTTGCACTAAGTTTTATATGAAATCTAAAAGTTGGATCTATCTTTGATTGATTTAACATACAAAGATATTTTTATTTTTGATAGACTTAGATAATTTGATAAGTTGAGATCAGAGTGTGCAGCAAAAGCATAGTGGTCTAAATTAATTAGAAATATTAATCCTTTAAATCAAAAGATATTATAGAATACATTAGTTATAAATAAGGAAGAATTTTATTGATAATGAAAGGATACTATAGATCTTAATCTAATCTGATCATAGTCCGATAATTTTTGTCAGTAGATTATTTTATTGTAGATAATGTCAAGAAGAATCCTAGATATCTCAAACAATATAACTTAGTTTTGAGGATAAAATTTTTTTTTTAGGGAGATAGAATGTAATGCCCAGTTTTAAAAATCTAGCCCCATCAGGCCCATAGAAAAAAAAAAAAGAAAAGAAATAGAGAATGAAGACTCCCGTTGGGAGTCTTCTTCTTTCCCATATCCGACCAGGAGTAGGACTCCCAAGGCCACTGAAAAACTTTGGGAAGACTCCTATAAATCCCCCTTCTCCCCCTCAATAGCCAGCTACGACCAGCCTTCAGATCTCCGTCTTCTTCCTCTCGAAATTTTTTGTTGAAGCTGTCGATCATGTTCTTGTGTTCGCCTCAATTTCTCATCGAAGACCTCACCGAAGTCGAAGATAAGCCCCTACCCTCCTTCTCTTCCTTTTTCTCTTTTTCATAGCTTCGTGCACCCTTGCCGGCCATCGGGATTGCCAGAAAATCCACAAAATATCATGCCCTATTTTTTTCTTGTTCGGTCGAGCCCTTTCTTCCTCTTTTTCGGCCACCAGCACCGCCACCCATGGTGCCGCATCCATAGGTCATGACCCCCACCTCCCTAGCCTCTTTCTCCGAAGATCATGGCCGTCGGTGATCGACCAATGATCAGAGAAATCCAAGAAAAAGGGTGGGTCCCCTATTTTTTATTTTTTTCTAAATCCCTCGCCGATCGAGCCTTGCTGCAGGTGATCTCTTGCTCCCCACTGTCGACTGCCACTGTCGGACCTCCGACCGTGCCGCCACCCTTCGTCAGAGCCCGAGCCACCGAGCCCCTCCCCTCAATCCCTCTTCTGTTCGGCCAGGAAGAGAAAGAAGAAAAGAAAAGAAAAAAAGAAGAAGAAAAGGAAAAGAAAAAGAAAAAAAAAGAAAAGAAAAAGAAAAAGAGAAAAAAAAAGAAGAAGAAGAAAAAGAAAAATAGAAAAATAAAAAAAAAAAGAGAGAATTTTCTCTCTCTTTCTTCTTTCCTCTCTTTACCTTCTCTCTCCAGTTTCTCTCTCTAAATTCTCTCTCTATTTTTTCTCTATAAATTTTTTTTATCTCTTTTTATGGATTTTGTCTCTCTAGGGTCATTCTCTTTCTCTGATTGCATCACAGATTCTAGGATAAATTTTAGATGAAAATATGATGGCCTGAGATTGCTTCGAAAATCGTGCAATAGATTGGATCCCGATCCGATCCTTATTCGAAATTGATAACATCGATTATAGTCCATCCATATTAAGTCACCCTGATATAACCTCTGATGATCTCAATCATGATTGCCACTTTTGAAGAATACGAAGATTCTCTCTCTACTTTTTCTCTCTACTTTCTCTCTCATAACCGACTCTCTCTCTAAGAAGGTCTATGAATCCTGTACCGAGTCATGCTTTCATCTTTTAGGGGTTCATATTGATTCTAACAAGATGATTCGAAGTTGCTTTGATATCCGTGCTGTATGTCAACCTCATTTGATCATATCAAGTATCTTTCTCAATCATAATTGTCACTTTTGAAGGATACGAAGATTCTCTCTACTTTCTCTCTCATGATCGACTTTCTCTCTCTAAGAAGGTCTATGGATCCTGTACCGAGTCATGCCTTCATTTTTTAAGGACTCATATTGACTCTAACAAGATGATTTGAAGTTACTTCGATATCCGTGCTGTATGTCAATCTTATTTGATCATATCAAAGTATCTTTCAGATTCATTATTAATGAACTCTATTGATTGATCTTAATCTAATCTGTGCTTTACAATTTTTTGATCAAGTCACTTAAATCTGATCCTCAGATCAGAGACCCTGAATTGCCCTAGTATCTGGATGGTCCGACACATCCGATCAACAGTCCTCTTTTCTTATAATTTAATTTTATTATATACATAGAATAGAAATTAATGATAATTAGATATTTTAAATAGGATTAACTGATTCTTCTAACAAAGTTTGAAGATCTAAGATGAATGAGGTAAGTGGATATTATGCTCCTTATTTATTTTTAAATAATTATATTTTCATATAAAGAATTGCTATTGATGAAATCATATTTTTCATAAAATAAGGATCAGCATACGTGATATGAAAAAATATATTTTATTATGAGTATTGATTCCATTAATATATTTTATGAAAATAGCATGATTATGAAGCATGAATTTCATTATTTTTCTATCTATGTATATGTATGTTTTAAGAAAAAGATATAAGAATTTCAAAGGCTCTCAGATAGCTATGAACGAATTTCTTTTGGAAGGTCGACAATCGGAGCTAGCATCCACACAAAACATGGTCCTGCCAATGGGTATAAAGTTGGCGTATGAAATAAGAACTTTATCGATTAAGAAACATGACCCTGTCATTGGTATAATAGTGACCTTAGTACGCATGTCTAGGAGCAATGTTTCAAAATTTGATATGAATACATGACAAGAATGATTTATGATTTATGATTGTGAAATATACATAATTTTATGCATGCATGATTGGTTTATGATTTGTTTTATTATATGCTCTATGAAATACTTTATTTTATATTATCTGTTATTTTTTAAATATTATATTATCATGAAAAATTTATGCTTAATCCGATAAGGAAGCGCAAGTTCTACTTACTGGATTAGTGTAGTTCATATTCTTTTTATTTTTTTTCTTTTATAGAGAAAATAAATTAGGATCGATGAAGGATTTAAACTTGAAGATTTGCGTAGCAAGCTTGAAAATTTGATACCGGAAGTTTAGTTTATTTTATGATCATGGATTTGTAGTTATTTGTGAATATTGAGATTCGAGTTGGTACTTGCTTTTGGATTTAGATGCTCTGAACCAATATTGGTTCAATTATTTGACGAATAATGGAATTGAATCTTTTTATTTGATGGATTTTGGATGATTATGATAGATTGGCTTCGTGTTATTATGGGCTCCATCCCTCGATAGCATGACCATGTTATGTTCCGAATTTGGAGCGTGACAAACTACATATTTGAAGAATTGAATAAATTATTATATGTGATATCTTCACTTTAAAAAAAAAGTTTATTCTTACCAATGCTTTATTTAAGAATTGTATCATAAGAAAATCAGGATAGACAGAAACTAATCTAAAGTATGATAAAGATAATATGAAGATAAGACATCCTCATTTATTTGAAAATGAAGGTATATCAAGTTTCGAGGATGAATTTTTTTTTTTAAGGAGGGTAGAATGTACCCGAAAGCGGCCCACCAAGCCCAAAACAAAAAAAAAAAAAGAAAAAATGAGAAGAAGACTCCTATCAGGAGTCTTCTTCTCTGATAAGTCCCATTTGGAATGGGAGTCCCAAGACTACCGAGGTCTTAGGGCTCTCTATAAATAGTCCTCTCCTCCTTATGACCCCCCACCGGCGATCTTCAAGCTTGATTTCTCCTCTTTTCTCCGATTGAGGCCGCGACCACCCTTGCTCGTGCTCATCGAAAATTAAAACCGATAACGCTGCTGAAGGTTGAGGTAAGACTCTGACCTTTCTTCTTCTCCCTCTTTCCCTCCTTCCCATGGCTTCGCGCACCCTCGCCGGTCATCGGGATCGTCAGAAAATCTACAAAACAACATGCCCTATTTTTCTCCTGTTCGGTCGAGCCATTTCTTCCTCTTTTCTGGCCACCAGCGCCACCGCCCATGGTGCTGCACCCATGGGTCATGACCCCCACCTCCCTAGCCTCCTTCTCCAAAGGTCATGGCCATCGGTGATTGGCCAATGATCGGAGAAATCCAAGAAAAAGGGCGAGTCTTCTATTTTTTATTTTTTTCTAAATCCCCCATCGGTCGAGCCTCGCTGCCGGCGATCTCTTGCTCCCCGCTGTCGGCCGTCACTGTCGGACCTCTAACCGTGCCACCGCCCTTCGTCGGAGCCCCAGCCACGGAGCCCCTCCCATCGGTCCCTCCTCTGTTTGGCCAGGAAGAGAAAGAAGAAAAGAAAAGAAAAGAAAAAAAAAGAGAAGATTTTCTCTCTCCTCTCTCCCTCTCTTCCTCTCTTCTCTCTCTACTTTCTCTTTCTAAAAAAATTCTCTTTCCTCCTTTGTGTCTCTAAGAAGACCCTTTGGATCCTATATTAGGCCATATTTTCTCCTTTTAGGGACCTATGATCCCTAATTGATTCAGTGTCCGGATGGTCTATCAGACTGATCACCTAATCAATTATTTATTATTATTATTTAATTTTATTAAATTTATGAAATAAAAATTGATCCTGATTTAATATTTTAAATAGGATTATCTGATTCATTTAAGGAAGACAAAAGATTTAGGATGAAAAAGATAAGTAATTCCAATACTTCTTACTTGCTTTTGAAATTATTAATTATTTTATCATGAAAAAAATTATTCTGTATTTTCATAAAATAAGGATCAAGTATATGCATTATGAAATTCATGATTCATAGTAAAATAGTGATTTATGAATATATTAATATGAATGATTATTTTTTTATGAAAAATGAACTTCATATTTATAAAATGTATATCTGGTTATAAATGGAATGATTTCATAATTGTTTTATCGTTAAAAATTATTTATGAATTGTGAAATTTATAAAATTATCTAGTATCTTATTTATGCATGATTTAAGAAAATATGATTTGATGAAATATGATTTAAGAATGTCTATTTTAAGAAACATGAAAAAAGGCTCTCAGATAGTGATAAACACATAATTTAAGTCATTTAAAGCAGAAAAATATATTTAATTTATTTTATTTATTAAAAATTTAATATTTTTTTTTATGTTTTACAGGAAAGATGATCGCCGATACAAAGAGTCCAATTCATAGATCAAAAAGACTCAAGTTTGAAGAAATTTGGACTTAAAATAAAATTAAAATAAAAGAAGGATGCATATGGTATTATAGAAAATGAAGATACTATGCAAGGAATCCAAAAGGATATAGATGTCATTGTGAAGAAACTTTTGTTTCTTTTTGGAATATAAAAATATTTCACGTGAATTCAAAGGTTCTGGGCGCATGAATTCAAAACAAAAGAAGAAAGGATCTGGGCGCGCGTTACGTGAATTCAAAACAAGAAATACGTGAATTCAAAAGAAGAAAGGATGTGGGACGCACGCGTGGACGCAGGCAGGACGTGGGACAGACGCGGGCACAGGTGCAGCATCGCGCGGGCAGGCGCACGGCAGACGGGTTCACAAGAAATTTTTGATGGCTGTCAAACAAATGCTTATTAAAGAAAAAAATTAATATTTAGAAATATTTTGAAAGATTTATATTTTCTTTAGTCCCACATCGAAAAATCATGTAAAACTCCTCCCTCCTAACACCTATAAAAAGACTTTTGTACTCCCATTGAAGGGGGGAGCCCAGAAATTCTTCTAGAGCCTTGCATAGAGGAATAGAAAGGGACTACTTCATGAGCAGCTAGGCTAGCAGTCTCGAGAGTGGAGAAGAAATTTTGTAACGACACAGAGATGGTTTATTGTTCTAAACTTTCCTGTATTTCTTTATATGCAATAAAGATTATGCTTTTTATTTAAATTGTCATGAGTTCTTTATTTGCTCCCTTTCATATGCTTTTATTTATGCTTTCTTGTTAGATTAATATTATGAACAATTTTTACTTTCTGGAGACGCGCCGTGATCTACGGATACGGGGCGTGCCGAGGAAAGAAGAGTTGTTTATCTAGTACTTTCCGGAGACGCACCGTGATCTATGGGTACGGAGCGTGCCAAGGAAAGACAGGTATTTTTCCTAAGATTAATCACATCTATTTAGTTAAAAAAGAGATACAACTCTGCTAGTGCAAATTAATTCAAAACTCCCAAGCTCTTTATTTTCTAATTATCTCAATTTTAAGATAATTTATTTTCTAAATCAAAAACAACGCTTCTTTCTTTTACCTTGCAATCTCAACTTAGCCCAAGGTCCCTGAGGATACGATCTCGACTCATCTTACCTACGTAGTGAGTAGAGTTATTTTTTTGGTGAGATACAACTCTGCTAGTGCAAATTAATTCAAAACTCCCAAGCTCTTTATTTTCTAATTATCTCAATTTTAAGATAATTTATTTTCTAAATCAAAAACAACGCTTCTTTGTTTTACCTTGCAATCTCAACTTAGCCCAAGATCCCTGAGGATACGATCTCGACTCATCCTACCTACGTAGTGAGTAGAGTTATTTTTTTGGTGCTATCAACGATTACGCATCAAATTTTGGCGCCGTTGCCGGGGATCTTGGCACGGTTGAATTTAAAAAAAATAATAAAAATATATATAAAAAGATAAAATTATAAAAAAAAAGCCACTGATATTTCATAACACTTAACTAAAATAGCGTAACCTCAAATATAAAAATTTCTAACTTGATTGGACACCTTGTTTCTTTGCATTGCATCTCCATAATTAATCTTAAGGGCAATAACCCATTAACCAGATAAGGTGGGGACTTGATCACCCTTCCTTGGCCCACAAATCACTCCTTTGCATTTGCATAACCTAGACCTTAATTTAAAATCAACTAGACGTCAGCCCTAGGAATTTCGAGCTCAATAGGATAAGAAAGCTCTAGAGTTGAACCGAGTGCAGATTGGTTAATTGCTCGGTGTCTAAGGCAAGTGGTTAAAGAAAGTGGTTTTCAATTGGTTCCGTTGACTGACCTGGCCAACTTAGTTGGTGTCTAAGGAAAGCAACGAGCAGGGAACCTCCCACATCTTACGCTTACCTGGCCGAGTCAGTTAGTCAGTCTTGAGCTTGGAGTGCTCAAAGGCGGTCTTGAAAGTTAGGAGCTGTCTAGATCTAAGTTAACCTTAGGATAGAGAGTCTATGATTGTTTAAGTTGATTGCAATTAACATCTAAATATTAACTAATTTCTCCCTTTTCATAGATTTAAGATTCTTAGGTTCTTCTCTTTAGATTTTCTTCATTCTTTTCTCACTTTATTATAAAAATATATATTATAAAAAAAAAAAAATTTGTGTTTGCTCTACAGTATAATTGTAAGGTGTATGCTTGGCCGTAGATCGTTACGACCAGAAATCCAACCTTTTGATCTAGAAATAGAAAGAACCCTTAGAGCCAACAGACGTAAAAAGATGGACCGAAATCAGGAGAATGATCCACCCAAGCAATTGAAGGAGTACTTTACTCCTTCCACATATACCTACTCTCCTTGTATTCAAGTGCCCCCTGTGGAGGCCACTCAATATGAAATTAAGTCCAGTATAATCCAAATGTTACCTTCATTTTATGGACTTAGTAATGAGGACCCTTATAAACATCTTGAAGAATTTCTTGAGATATGCTCAACTGTCAAAATTCACAACTTCTCCGATGATGCTCTTAGGTTAAAATTATTCCCTTTTTCACTTAAGGACAAAGCCAAATACTGGCTACATACTTTGGATTCCATGACTATATCAACCTGGGACCAGCTGCAAGGAGAGTTTCTCAAGAAATATTTTTTCATAGGAAAAACTAATCAAATAAGGAAAGCCATAACTAGTTTTTCTCAATTAGATGGAGAAATATTTCATGAAACATGGGAGAGATTAAAGGACCTTATTAGAAAATATCTCCACCATGCTGTACCCAAGTGGCAGTTAATCCAATGTTTTTATGATGGACTCTCTGAAAGACATCGACAAATGGTCGATGCATCATGCGGTGGGACATTCATGCTGAAAAGTGAGGATGAGGCATGGCAACTGTTTGAAATTTTAAGTGAAAATTTATTACATCATATGTCTGCCTCTATTAGAGATAAACCCATGTTAAACCCAAAAAGAGGTGGAATATATGAAGTAGAAAATGCCATAGATATCCATCAAAAGGTAGATGAACTGTCCCAAAAATTAGATCGTCTTCTAAATACTGGACAATCCCCAATTCCACCTAACCCAATCCAAGAAGTTTGTGCATTGTGTGCAAGTCCGAACCATTTTGTTAGTGAATGCCCAGCCGCACCTCAATTTCCTAAGTTTGTGCACGAGCAGGTTCAGCAAGCTCAAGTCCAACAAGCTCGCAGATCAGAAAACGATCCATATTCGAGCACTTATAACCCCGGCTGGAGAAACCATCCAAATTTTTCTTGGAGACCACAACCAGTGGTTGATCCTGCCGCACCTCGACCTCAATATCAAGACCCAACATATAGGCATGGACCATACCATCAATTTCAAAATGTTCCTCAACCGTCTACTACTGGTCACAGCTCAGCTTTTGAGGAAAAAGTTCTGAAAGCACTAGAACGATTAGAAGTCAACACTCAAACCCTTAACTCCCACACACAATCCATTGCTAAGCTAGAGACCCAAATAGGTCAACTAGCAACTGCATTAAGTAGGAGGGAAGGAGGAAAATTACCTAGCCAACCCGAGAGCAACCCAAGAGGGCAATTTGTGATTGAGAGTTCTAATACCCCAGAAGCTTTTTCTGAACATGCCAAATCAATCATGACTCTGAGAAGTGGAAAGGTCATTGAACACACTAGTAAAACCAATGAGACCGACCCTAAACCTCTAACCGAATCCAAATCACCCAAGAACAAGGAGGACCTGAAAATAGAGAAGGAACCAACTGCACCGAAATCATCTTACTTGCCTAAAGCCCCATTTTCGGATGCCCTGAAAGCCCCTATTCCTTCAGATAAGAAGGGAGGAAAACTTGATGAGATGTTGGAATTGTTTAAGCAAGTCCAAATTAATCTTCTCCTTCTAGACGCAATCAAACAGGTCCCTGCTTATGCCAAATTTTTGAAGAATTTGTGTACCCAAAAACGTAAATCTAGATCACAAATCCCAAAAAAAGTATGCCTCACTGAACAGACTAGTTCTGTCGTCCAGCATGCCACTCCTCCAAAGCTTAAGGACCCAGGAGCCCCCATCATTTCCTGTGTTATAGGAGATTATCACATTGAAAAAGCTCTTCTGGATTTAGGGGCAAGTGTGAATCTTTTACCTAGTTCAGTGTATGAACTTTTTGGATTCGAAGAACTGAAACCCACATCAGTCACACTACAGTTAGCCGACAGATCAATTAAGGAACCACGTGGAATGCTTGAGGATGTCTTGGTCAAGGTAGATGAGTTTTACTTTCCAGTTGATTTTCTGGTTCTCGATATGGAATTAAGTGGCAACCCCAGACAAATTCTCATTATCTTAGGATGACCCTTCCTAGCTACGGCGAATGCATGCATCAATTGTAGGACAGGAGTCATGGACGTATCGTTTGAGAATAAAAAACTAAGACTGAATGTGTTTGGTGCTTCCCAAGGACCATCAATGGATAGTTGCTTCGAAGTAGATACACTAGAAGACATTATAGAAGATGCAACACCCACAATTCTAGCACCTGACCCCTTAGATACTTGCTTGACTCACTTTGGAGTGTATGACTTTAAGGGATATATGAAAGAAGTTAACATATTATTAGATACACCACACGATAAAACCACTCCTCTATGGACAATCAAGTATGAGCCATTGCCCATCTTTTGTTGGTTTTATTGCATATGACGTCTGGCTGAAGACGTAAAACTTAGCGCTTTTTAGGAGGCAACCCAAATTTCTTCTATTTTGTTTTAACTGATCATCATTTTTTTTTAAAAGAATAAAGGACCACTCTGTATGGAAGAGTCTGTTAATAAATTTGACGTCTGGCTGAAGACATAAAACTTAGCGCTTGTTGGGAGGCAACCCAACGATTTCATATTTTTACTTTACCGCAGCTGCAGGAATTTAGAACAAGAACCTATTAATCAATGAAGCTATCTTCAACTTCCGAAGTAAAATTACCCCAGGTGCACTCTCTCCTTTTATTTTCTTTGCTTTCCTACTCCATTGAGGACAATGTAGATTAAGTTGGGGGGGGAAAGGAAATTAATCAAATCCTCGAGTATGGTCAGAAATAATTAGTTTTATGGATTCAAATTTTATTAGGCATCCTAATAAATGAATGATTAACGGTCAAGATAATTTTAGAGATACTGAGGAATAAATTATTAAGAAAATCCAATGAATGGTAGGGTTTAAACTAGATCAAATTTTAGGAGTGATTCTACAAACCCTCTTCTTACTGATCTCAATAAAGAATCTGCTTCATGAGAAATTGGGTGGAAAGATCGAGGTATGCAAAAATTCTCCTTAAAAAAAAAAAAAAAAACATTGGTTTCCTACTGAGTAACTGGGCCCTTTCGCCTAAGTAAGCGTTGTGGTTCGCGTAAAAAGGTAGGCAATGTTATATATTTAAAAAAAAAATAATAATAATAATATATATATATATTAAGGGGACTAAATTGCAAGAAGATAATAAACCTCTTTCCCATTAAGTTAGAGGATTTAAAGAGTAAAGTGGGGAATTGGTGAAAGGAAAGCTCTGAAATTTCTTTAGTTAATACTCAACCACTAATTGGGTCAAATTGATAATCCAATGAAATATCTCTTTAATGATCTGACCAAGTATCATCTACCTTTTGGGATGCCTAACCTAATTTTTGATTCAAGACCGAGTCGGTATACAATGATGATATATCTATTTTACTCGAGGACGAGCAAAATTCAAGTTGGGGGGTGTGATAAACACATAATTTAAGTCATTTAAAGTAAAAAATTATATTTAATTTATTTTATTTATTAAAAATTTGATATTTTTTTTTATGTTTTACAGGAAAGATGATTGCCGATACAAAGAGTCCAATTCATAAATCAAAAAGACTCAAGTTTGAAGAAATTTGGATTTAAAATAAAATTAAAATAAAAGAAGGATGCATATGGTATTATAGAAAATGAAGATACTATGCAAGAAATCTAAAAGGATATAGATGTTATTGTGAAGAAACTTTTGTTTTTTTTTGGAATATAAAAATGTTTCACGTGAATTCAAAGGTTCTGGGTGCATGAATTCAAAACAAAAGAAGAAAGGATCTGGGCGCGCGTTACGTGAATTCAAAAGAAGAAATACGTGAATTCAGAAGAAGAAAGGACGTGGGACGCGCGTGTGGACGCGGGCAGGACGCGGGACAGATGCGGGCACAGGTGCAGCATCGTGCGGGCAGGCGCACGGCAGACGGGTTCACAAGGAATTTTTGATGGCGGTCAAACAAATGCTTATTAAAGAAAAAAATTAATATTTAGAAATATTTTGAAAGATTTGTATTTTCTTTAGTCCCACATCGAAAAATCATGTAAAACTCCTCCCTCCTAACACTTATAAAAAGACTTTTGTACTCCCATTGAAGGGGGGAGCCCAGAAATTCTTCTAGAGCCTTGCATAGAGGAATAGAAAGGGACTACTTCATGAG
Organism: Elaeis guineensis; assembly: GCF_000442705.2. Lineage (NCBI taxonomy): Eukaryota > Viridiplantae > Streptophyta > Magnoliopsida > Arecales > Arecaceae > Elaeis > Elaeis guineensis. The sequence goes on from NC_025999.2 coordinate 90,666,585, forward strand.
CAGCTAGGCTAGCAGTCTCGGGAGTGGAGAAGAAATTTTGTAATGACACAGAGATGGTTTATTGTTCTAAACTTTTCTGTATTTCTTTATATGCAATAAAGATTATATTTTTTATTTAAATTGTTATGAGTTCTTTATTTGCTCCCTTTCATATGCTTTTATTTATGCTTTCTTGTTAGATTAATATTAGGAACAACTTTTACTTTCCGGAGATGCGCCGTAATCTACGGATACGGAGCGTGCCGAGGAAAGAAGAGTTGTTTACCTAGTACTTTCCAGAGACGCGTCGTGATCTACGGGTACGGAGCGTGCCGAAGAAAGACAGGTATTTTTTCTAAGATTAATCACATCTATTTAGTTAAAAAAGAGATACAACTCTGCTAGTGCAAATTAATTCAAAACTCCCAAGCTCTTTATTTTCTAATTACCTCAATTTTAAGATAATTTATTTTCTAAATAAAAAACAACGCTTCTTTCTTTTACCTTGCAATCTCAACTTAGCCCAAGGTCCCTGAGGATACGATCTCGACTCATCCTACCTATGTAGTGAGTAGAGTTATTTTTTTGGTGCTATCAACGACTACGCATCAGATAGCTATGTACGACCCTGCCAATGGGTAATAGTTATTGGCATATGACTCTGCCAATGGGTAACAGTAATTGACATATGACCCTGCCAACGGGTAATAGTAGTTGGTATACGACCTTGCCAACGAGTAATAGTAGTTGGTACATAATTATGGCCCTATCACGGGTATAATAGTGACCTTAGCATTTAGTCTGAGAGAATTATTAAGAATCATGATATGAAAAGAATGACAAATGATTTATAATTTTATATATGAAGTTGACATAATTTATGAATTTGTTTATATTGTGCATTGAAAATTATGTTCATGTAAATTGCATGATTTATGCATATGCAAGAGCATTATTGATTTATGATATATTGTTATTATGAAAATTTTATGTTTCAATGATAATCATTTTTTCTAAATGATTTATTGATGCATGTATAAACTTATGCTTGATCTGGATAAGATAGTGTAAGGTTTACTTACTGAGTTGGTGTAGCTCATATTTTTTTTTTCTTTTCTGTTCAGACAAATAAAATTAAGAAACAAGGATGATCTAGACTGGAGGGTCTACACCAATAAGCATGGAGATTTGCAGTTGAAATTGAATTTATAGGATTATTATGGGCTTATAATCAACTACTGATGAATTTTGATATCTGGGTTTAGTATTATCTTTTTGATTTAGTCGTTCTGATCCAATATTGATTTAATTATTTGATGAATAATGAAATTGAATCTTTTATTATAACTTATTTTTGATAGATTTTAGCTGATGATGATTGATTAGCTTAGTGTTATCATGGGCTCCATCCTTCGATAGCATGGCCGTGTTATGTCCCGGATTTGGGACATGACACTATTTAATTTCAGTAATATTTTAATGAGATAGATAATTTTTATTGTAGTTTATTTCTAGACCTAATCAGAATAAAACACGATATTTGTTTGCTTCCAACATTGATTTATCCAGTTATAATCTTAGGAATTATTACCCCATCCAAACTGCCTCAGTTCTAAGTCGGCCCTGATCCAAACTGACCCGAGCCATGAGCTGCCTCTAGCCCTTGGCCTGATCAGCTCGGTCCCTCAGTCCTCGCCCTACCTCTCTCCTCCATGCTCTCACAGATGTAGAAGTGGTGGAGCTCACGTGTGGTGACATGTAACTTGAGGAAGATGAGAGCTGTGATAGCCACCCTACTTGACACCAAAAACTAAAGGTTCTAGGTACTTCCTAAGACTGGTGGCTGAAGGATGGGAGGTAGGAAGTTTATTTTGACTAATTGGGTTCCAATTTAGAGATAGAAGTGTATGTGTACGGGACATGGTTTGATTAGCAAAACTTGAGAGGCAGAAACTGGGAGATAAATCAGTTTTTGTGCTCATCCTCCAAGTGGAGGTTCCTGAGTTAGAAACTATGGTAATTCCGCCAAAAGGGTTGTCCGTTCCATTCAGAACACAAACTCGCGCGAAAAAGAAGGAAAAAAGTGGGGAAGTGTGCGGGGGGCGCGCTCCAAGGCAATGTTGGCTAATGTGTTTCATTGAAATCATGTTTAAGTTGATGTTTGATACCCATAGTTTAGTTCAGTAGGAAAGTTGTATCTGATTGGAGTTATGAGAAAGATCACAGTTGCAATGGACTGCAATAATGAAATCGACTGATGGATCCAGATCTGACTTGAAAAATGGTGACAGAGGTTTAGGAAAATGAAACATGCGTGAGTGTGTACTTTAACAAATTCGAGATTTTATGACTAGATCTTGGGGTTTTGAAAAATTGGCTGATGTGGTAGAGATCAAGCACAAGACATTTAGCGACTGTCAGCAATCAGTTATACCAGATAATGATGTTTCTTATTGACGAGATATTAGCATGCATTTCCAAGTGGACTTGGGTCCGGTGGTTGGAATCCCTCTCAGGGCATATGCTGGGGAGAGTTTCCATGCCTTAACAGAGATGGTGGCACTACCATCACTATTCTCAAAAGATATTACAGTCTTGGGTTAAGAATTCTTATGTTTAGTAAACATTGAAATAGCCCTACATAAGTAGCTTACAGCTGCATGTTTGGATGGGCTTTTAGAAGATTTTGGGTAAGGAATCACCTTGGAAGCATCGTTTTCAAAATCATGTTAAATGTTATAGAATAAGAGAAATTTACTTGGTTTCTAATTGCTGCTCTAGAGAAACACCTATGTAGGGGAAAATAATGGATCTTCGGTTATTTTGATAAGAAGAACGATTTAAGATGGGGTAGAAGCATAAGGAAGGGCATGCTTGTGTTGAAGTATGATTGCAGAGGTGATTCTAACGGAGGTGCGGCACCCTTGGTAGAAAGTTTGGTTGCTAGGATGTGTAGGAATGCTTATATGCATCTCTTGAGAAATTTAAGAATGCATACCTGTTGTCTTTGTTGGAAAGCACACCTGTAGACTAGAAGATTATAGCGAGTTATTCATATTACAGTGAGTTGTTACTGAGCAGTATTGTCACTCCATCTGATCTTGCATGTGGACCATTTTGATAGTGGGGAGCCTGGTTGATAAACTTCTCATCTGTCATGGATAGTTTCCATGAACTCCAATTGAGTCCAGACTTTCAAGAAGAACCCTCTCCAAGCAACCTTTTTTATTGAAGAATTATCTGAGATAAGTTTCAGGTGTCTAGAATGTGAAGGATAAATGGCACAAACAGATATGACACTGGACTGAATGTAGCAGCAGACAAGGTTTGTAGCCAGTTGGAGGCATATGAATGAATCGAAAATTATAGAACAGATTACCATACCTCTCAAATAGACCTATGGGATTTAAGGGTCTTTGAGGATCTTCTAATGAATTCTTGGACGGTGCTTGATTAGTTTTTGAAGATCAGATAGATGTAAGTATTACAAGATTCCAGCAATACTGTGACAGGGTACCTTCTTGGAGTTCGTTGTTTGGAGAGTTTTCTATGGCTGCTTGGTGAATATCCTTGTAGGCAAAGCTTCTCATTTTCGGGCATCAAGGTTGTGAATAGATTGCTTGGCAACCATATTTCATAATAATATAATATGACCTTAATGAGATCATTTGCCAAAGCAGCTAACTAGCAAGGACGGAAAATGGTCCCTGGAAGTTGGGTAAGGACTTGCCAAATCTGATGATGTACCCATCTCAGTAATTGAGAAAGTAGCTAGAGACCTATTGGTTGGGAGTAAGATCCACATTGTTAATATTCCTTTCATATAAGTCATCTTTAAAAAAGAATAGAAATCAATTGCTTGACACTTGGATGAATCTACATATTTTATGTGACTAGAAAGAAATGGAAATTCTATTCTAGTCTTGCTGCTTTCCTGTTCAAGTCTATATCCTCTGATGCCACATCACTTTGGGGTTTCGTATGATGCCCTGCCTTTCTGATGGTCAGGATTCACATTTTAGAGACCTCGTAGAAGTACCCATTAGTAGCACTGTATTAAGATGATGCGTATTTGGAAAGGTTGTCTTGTTCAAGTTTCTGACATTAAGGTAGAAGATGCCTCAAGTGGTCTGAAATATTTAAACTTCGAATGAAGATACAGTATGATGGACACGATGTTTATTCATTTATTGTTTATTTCTGCAGTTCTTAAGATCAACACCATTCAACAAGAATGCTCGAGATCTTGTTCCAAAGGATTGCATCCATGACTGAATAGAACCTAATTTGCTAATACACGTAGGAGGCAGTTGCGTTGTTTCTACCTGACAGGAACTGCTTTTTTAACCACTCTGGTCTCTATGATTAGCAACCAAAAGTAAGAATCTGCAAGATTAGAGGTAGGTTTGATTGGATAGATATGGAATCAGGAGTAAAATATTAGATTTTAATATTGTACATGAGGTGAGGTAAAATATTAGATTTTAATATTGTACATTAGTAGCACTGTATTAAGATGATGCGTATTTGGAGTTAAAATATTAGATTTTAACTTGTCTATCGCTTTGTGTTTTCAGGCTGAGGGAAGCAAGAAGGAAACTTCCTGCTTGTTATGTAAGGGGATGTGCCCTACATAAAGTGGTCCTAGTTAAATAGCCATGTGGCCCTTAAAAGTTGCATTATATTTTATGTTCACTCTTTAGTGCTGTATGATTCTTTAGCATAGGATACTTATCTGAAATGCTTGGGCTTTGTGCTATGGCAAATCAAGATTGAGTTTTGATGTTCCTTGTGCAATTGATAAAAAAGCACCACTAGGATGACCCAGTAAGCTTTGTACTATATAAAGGTTTCCTGATCACGAGTTGGCCATGATATCAAGTTGCATGGTGTTTTATATTATTAGCTACCGATTCTTCCGTCATTTTAGCCAGGATTGAAGCCAACCATAAATAGTTGGCATCATTATATTTATAGTTCTGGTTGATGCTGTCAGGTTGATGTAATTTAGTCCAAGCATTATTCATGCTCGAACCTGTTCATTTAATTGTGCTGGACTAAGTCTAAAATTATTCATCTGATCTAATCTGAGTTGGCCCCAACTGAGAGAATGACAAATGCAGGTTGATCAAAGTTCAGTGTCATGGGGATGAAAGCATCGCACAAATTTAGTAATCATAGTTATGTTATAGAAACTGCTTCTGAAGTTGGTCTAGTTTGGTTCCAAAGGATCGATGTAGTTTGTTTTCAGCATGTTTTGAATAAATGAGGTCTGGTCTTTTCAGATTGGGCACAGTAAATCGTTCAGTTCCAACTCAAAGTAAGCCCAGACCTGACCAACCGTTCCAAGTTTTGGTCTGTTCCACCACCTGCAGTTTAGCTGGTGATCTACCATTCTGTAGGTTTGAGGTGGTACAAAGCAACCGTGCTCCATACCTGGAAGTCAAAAAGGCAACAGCTCTGCTACTTCCAGCGGCCAATCGCGGTACCTCAATTCCCTTGACAGGTCCTCAGCCTTTATGTCATCACGTCCCTTTAGTAAAAGCGAGTCTCAACATTCTCCAATGATGCTAAAGCTGTCTATCAAAGTCTGAAGATGTGTATAGCTTGCGGTGCTTTAACTTTACTTGTTACAAGGTGTTCTTAGCTTTTGATCTCCATGCCCCTGTTCTGGTCTCCATGTGCCCTACCGTCTAAAGCAAGAGAAGGACTGGTAAGGGGATATCACTTGAATGCTGGCAACCACTTTGTCCTTGGGTGACTTCGAAGGAAGGGCTGCTTGACTACCTCACGGTCTGTGAATGTAAGTTGACTGCAGGGAAGCAAGAAATATATCTTTGGACCAAAACCCAAATTTAATCTAATTGACACCTTGGTCTTATCACGCCTGATTGCCTTTAATCCTATCGAATTCTTTTCCACCCACTTGTGGACTGTGGATCTTAGCCGTGCTTCTGAGATGAATATTATTATATTGCACGCGTGCATATTCAATTCACAAAGATGTTGTCATATTCATAGATTATTACCCTTGATCCATATTTAAGCTGGTTGATTTATAAACTCCTCTCGTGCCGCTTTATCTATATGACGGTCTTCGGGAAAGTGAATCTTTGAGAAGAGAAAATATAACAATACTGTTCTAAGTTGGTTAATATTTTTCTCTTGTGGGATGTTGCGAGCTACTCTACAGTGATTCATCCATTCAGCGTTTGTTTTTCTGTTCAGTTGTTTAATGTCGCTCATGGGCATATGGGCAGTATGATTGGAACCCAAAAGCCCAAGCCCAAGCACCAAACCTTTAAAACAAAACCAGTCGGTGGTAACAAAAACGGTGGAAATCACAAACAGTATTAATGTAGAAATCACAAATAGTATATTACATTAATAAGTTCCATAGCTGCTTCAAGTAAATATCTAGAAAGCATCAGTTTGAAGCACCAAACCAATGCACTAATCATAGGAATCCATAAGGCCATTACAACAACGAAGAAATAAAAATAGAAAGAAAAAAACTTCAACCAATGAACCGCTTTTACATCACAACACAGCCTCTGGTGTTCTCGTCGCTGAAAAGATGGACACCATAGTCATCATTCTCTGACTGGTTATTGGGATAGTACGGGCTTGGATACAAGTTGTAGTAGCCAGTGTAAGGAGGTATCTGGGGAGACCTATGGTACATCATCCGAGGCTGCATGTATGTGCTGGGATGCATCATCATGTTATTATTGTTGAGCCCTCTCAAGTTGTTCATCATGGATGGTGGATGGGCCTGATACCCCTGCATGTTCACCATCATAGGGGATTGATGATGCCGGCCATATACCTCACCATTTGATGGGAACCTTGTGTAACCAGGGAGTCCATTTCCCTGAAAGCCGCCACCGTTGTTTCCACCAAGCCCATGGAGACCCATCATCGTGCCATTGATGTCATTCACCCTTCTACCCTCCCCTGCATGAGGATTACCACCACCCAAGTGGACACCATTGACGATCTTGCTATTAGCCGAAAAATCAATACCTTGTTGCTGTAAGCCATTTGGGTTTTTTATCTGATTCTGGTTGGGATTTCCTCCTCCCTTATTTCCAGCTCCACTGTTACCATTCCCACCAGCACTAATGCCATGGCCGGTTTTCTTTGCATTGGCTGTGGCATTGCTTGCCTGCCTTAGAAAATTCAGTTGGTTCATATTGAGGAAAGGCAGCGCATCTAGGTCATCATCTTCATCATCATCATCATCATCATCATCATCATAATCCTCCTCATCAGAGCTCAATGAGGAAAGCTTATTGTGCTGATTCTTGAAGACTTGGAGGCTTTGGATGAGGCCTTGCTTGCCTTTGTCTTTGTTGTTCTTGTGGCCATCCTTCATTGGATGGCCAACAGCAGCAGCTTGCTTCTGTTGGTTGGCCTTGTGGTTTTGGCTTGTGGTTTTCTGAGACCAGAGCTCTGCACGCTTGCCAGATCTGGCCAGTTTCTTGATCAGAGTTCCTGAGTCCACATTTCCTGTGACAGTGACCTGCTGGTGCTCCACATCTATGCTTACGGAGCAGACTCCTGCAGCAGATGCAAATTGAGAAACATTAGATAATTAAATACAGATGTGTAAGACTGATGGTGACAGGTTCTTTTTTTTTGTCCCTTGGACAACTTGGCTGGCTGCAGTAGGTGTAGTCATATTTCAGGTGCTCATAAAGCTCAAAAGAAAATGAGCGAGCAAAAAAAAAAAAAAAAAAAAGGTAAAGGAATTAGTTTCCCTTTCATTTCTACGGTCCACTTTAATCAGTTCACAGAAAACAAAAAGAGAAGGAAAGGCGAAAAAGATGGAAGAACAAAGGGGATATATTGCCCATAAACACTTCTCGGCAGAGTAGAGACACTCCACTGGCCTCCAATACGGAATATTTGGGTAAGCTTTTGTGCATTTCCAATCAAATCTCAGTTTTGCTCAAATGGTGGCCAAAGTTCCACCTACCTTCATTTTACCGCCAGTTAAAAGTGACACCCAGAAAACTGTTTTTAACTTAAGAAATAACGAGAAAATCTTATATGAAACAGGAGTACTTGTTCAAGTTTTCTGATATTTCAAACAACCTGACAAAATTCTATGTAAAAAGGAGCGATCTCATGTTTGGAAAACCATATTCAAATAAGTAAAAAGAAGCAAGCTAGATCAGAAGAAACTTGGAAAAAAGAAAGAAAAACGGGAAAATGACCCAGGGTGAGTACCCTCAATTTTTCGGAGGAGCTTCTTAACTTTCTCCTTGCATCCATGGCAGTGCATGTTCACTTTGAGTACGTATGTCTGCAAGAAACAAAAAATCTTTTTCAAATACTTAGAAGACAACGAGGGAGATAGAGAAGTAGAAGAGGAGCAAGAGTTACCCGCATTTTGAGGACCTTGAAGTCTTCACCTTTAACCATTTCGGTTGCTGTTTGTTGCTCCTGTTTGAGATCAAACTAGAAGAAAACGCAGTCTTCTCCCTGCGGAGTGTGAGAGGGAGAGAGAGAGTGAGAGGCCGAGCTTCCCTCACCTAACAAGTGGGGGAAATGATTGCATGAAGGCTTATCTACGGCACTAGAAAATCCCTCCCCACTCGCACCCACCTCCCACTATATATCACACCTAACCCCACGCGGGTGAGGGGCACCTACACTCTTTTTCTTTGATTAAAAATATGCTCCTGTGTCAAGTTTCTCTGGAAGACCGCCTAAAGAAAGGGGGACAGAAGGGTAGACTACTTTTATGAATCCCCTAATAAAAATATACAGTCTACCTCTCCGTCAAACCTTGGCCTGCAAAAAGCCATCCAACGGCCAAAGCAGAGCCAGAGATGTGGGGAAAGACAAGTAAAGTGCCAGATGGAGGAGGGGGCATGATGTTGACGTTTAATGCTCGAAAAAACTTGGTAAAGGAGTAAAAGCAGCCGCGACTTGACATGACCTTCCTTCGCTTCAGCACGGGGCTTCAGTAAAGTCCCGCTCCCCTCTTCCTCTACGATCGTTATTAGCTCCCGATACGTGACAACGATTATAATGGCATTTTCTTCAACATCTGGGCAAACGAGATTATTTGACGTGAATGAGCAGCAGTCCAACGAACGTTGTTTACTGTTATAATGGAATATTAGCAATCAGTAACTAAAAAATAGCACCGTTATGCATTCTAATCACTTTTATAAAATAAAAAATTATTTATCCAGCTATTGTAATGGTTTAAATTTAAAAATATTGTTTTATTTATCTAGGCGGGCAATGTAAGAATTAAAAATAAAATGCTATTATATATTATATTATTATTATTATATATAAAACATAACATATTCCCTCCATAACCATCATAACGGTCAATTTTTGAACTTTGCTTTGCCATGATCCATAGGCAATAATGTTCGTAAAATTATTATAAAAGTACACTCATTGAGAAACACTAATCTAGTTTTGTGGCACAGCCTCTCTGGAGTAATTTTCTGGGTTATCATATTCCCCAACTACCAAGCTTCAGACATACCATCATGGTTAAATAACAGGTAGGTTTTGAACCGTTAATTCTTTTCAGCCATTATTTGGCTTCAATGTTCAGAGATAGATCTCCAAGCTATTTTGCTGTCATAATGGAAAATAACAGTTCATAACATCATTATTCGGACTTTTTTATTCCTAAAGTAGGCGGAGCAATCACCCAATTGTTTTTCTCGGGTCAATCATTGCCTCCAGGATTGACCCTTTGGGGATTTACAGGTACATGATAATAACATTTATCAAACTTTCTTGCGCAAAATAACAACAGCCATGATTTTAGCAAGAATTTTATGTCCTCCATGTTAAAGGTACTAAAAGAAGTGGTTTCAGATATTCTGTGGAGTTTACAGAGTACTTATTATATGAAGAATATAATCTTATTTGAGATTTGCTAAGCATTACTTCAATCTAGATTGTGCAAAAATCCAGCATTGCCGAGAAGGTTGACATGACTGCGATCCGAGCACGCACCACATAGGATCCGTGCTTAGCGGCAATAAATGCTTCACACTGAAAAGCATAGCGAGAGAAACAGATTCCTTCCAAATTAAACAGTATTTTCGTACATTCATAACACAAAGACAACAGCTGCCGTACAGATAGCTTCAGATGCTTTTGATGTAATGGAAGCATCCAAAGTTATCGTAACAGGTTTTACAACATCGTAGAACCTGTGACTTAAAACATGATTCCTGTGGTTGGAGAGCATCTCTCTCAATGATAGCTCCCATACCTTTTTTTTTTTTAACAGAAGAGACATTTAATTGGATCATGTTTTAACAGAAGAGTTCCAAGAGGTGGGAGGGAGATTCAGCAGAAAAATTAATACCAACCTAATTGCTTGCTCACATGTTTGCTTAATTTACCTTTATATCTGAACTTTTTTGGTTTTTTTTGTTGAGGAATAGGGAAGCTAGAAAGCCACCCAACTTTTATTAAAACTAATGACCCGGGCACATGGAGAAAGCAAATAGAGCTTGTCTATCATAAAAAGATCAAACCATCAAGCTGCTGGAAGCCACTTAGGAGACGTTGTGGCTTCTGAAAAGATGTGATTAAATCCTTACCGGCTTTCTGGAACCGAGTTCGATATAAGATTCGTAATGGACAAAAAAAATCTTGAGTTCTTTAATCGACTATCTTCAACCTGGACATTCAGAATCAGTACGAACGGCATTTGCGAGCTTCAAGATCAGTTAAATCTCCTGAGGTCAATGCTGGAGCCAGTTATTTTGAATGACGATGAGGATAAAATTGATTGGAAGCAGGATGGGAGGGGGGGCATTCTCGATGGGTTCTTTGTATCATTTCATAAATTCTAGGGGCATGAGATGCAGATTTGCCCTCTCCTTATGTAACATTAACGTCCCACTAAGGATCAAGGGGGGGGGGGGGGGGGGGATGTGTTCTTTGCAAAAATCCTACTGAAACTTTGGATCATTTATTTTCAAAATGCTCTTTCTTTTGTATTTTTTGGAGCTCTATATGTAGATTACTGGGGGTGTTACAATCACACGGCTCTTCAGAAATCTCTGCATGGATTGGACTAAAAGAAACTTTCCGAAGTCTGTGAGACCGGTGATCCTCATGCTTATTGGAGCTATTACTTGGAGTTGTTGAAAGGAAATAAATGATAGAGTATTCCTTAACAAACACGCCACCACCAGATTTGTGGCTGGTGAAAGTCTCAACCTTTTCAAGTTCTAGTCCAAGCTTTGTGAAGATGGTTCTCTGAGGGAGCATGGAAGATTTTGGCATAAGATCAGATCACTACCTACCCTCCTTGATGACCTATAATCTTTGAGGCCTGTTTAACTTTCGGTGTTCTATGATGTTTGATTGACCGAGAATGAGATGAATCCTGGTTATTGTTTCATGGATCTTTTACTAGCCCGCTTGTTTTCGATCGAGGTCTTTGTTTGTGTCACAACTTCCAGCAGTAGCAGAGCAGTCAGAACATTTTTTCCTCTGCTGTTCAACTGACTGTTTTGATTCTGTAAACCTGTAAACACCGTCAACCCTGAGCATGTTTATTGTTTTTTCTCCCTCTGTTCAGACCTGTTGGGGTAGGTTCTGCTGTTGTCTTTTATTTCTATTTCATGCTTCTTTTCTTCCTCCTATCTTTCTCCTTCTCTTGTAAATTTTACTTCTGTCCTTAATAAAGCTGGGTAGCTATTGCCTCCCTTTATCCAAAAAAAAAGAGAGGAGGAATATGTACAGAGTGGTATTTATAGGGAGCAGAGAATTTGAAGGTGTGAGAGGTTACAGCATTTCAACTTCTGAGCTAAAATTACCAGTAACCCTTTAGAGCTGCTCATGGAGAAGAAACTAGCTGCCACTGCTTTTCAAGGACCTTTGAAACAAGAATTGTGATAGTTATATCTGAAATAACAACAAAATCACGGTACCTTTTTTATAATATACAACAGATGACACAATATTGATTATTGACATGTAGTAGCATTATACTAGATCTAGGAAAGCTATCTACATGCAACAATGTTACACATGTATGATATACTATCTGAAAGCTAATGCTGATCATCAGAAAGCAAACATCTCAAATACTCTTGTCCATCATCCAGTGCCAAAGCTTGACTGGGAGGAACTAACCTTTTCCACTGCAAAGTCTCGGCGGACAAATGTTTCTTCTTCCGCCCACCCCTTAGCTTGGAATGACGCTGCTCATCAGTTTCGATAAAGTCACCCCGCAGCAGGACCGAAAAATTCCAATAATGTGATGCACATCTGAATTACTTGGCATAGAGGAGGCTTGCAACAATCAATTCTGTGAATAGCCATGGACATGGATCTGTGTAGTCAGGAGGTGTGCTAAAGTTTCACACCTATATTCTAGCATCACAAGAAGGTGATGCAATGGGCTACTTAAAGGACAAAATTGGATCCTAACAATCAAAACTTAAGGGTCATAAAGTTATGAAATATGAGATAAAAAGGGTGAATTCCATATGGTTATTCACCTCAATCAACATAAAACATAAATGCAAAACAAGAAGCCATGTCCAAGGTTCAAACATGCTAAGGACACTTGCATGCTACACCAGTGACTCGTATTGAAGCACAAGAACATAATAAAAGCCTCCATATTTTACCTTTGTGAACGCGATGATGATGAAAAACAAAGAAAAATCCACTAATATTGAGAAACTTGAACATAAACAGGAGGACCGAATTTCTTATGGTTGTCCCTCACATGCCTATGAAAGAACTTGCAGGCTTGCCACATCCAGACATTTGACCGGCAGCTGGGTGAAGTTCTTCATGAAAAACCTTGATGTGCTCATTTAGGTTTCATCTCAAGTATATAGGTAAATCACTCCACAAAAAATCATCCAAGATAAATCTTGGAAAGTATAAATAACCAATCCCCATCACATGATCTCTGAAGGCCATAATGCTCATAGAAATTTTCTATGTAGTTTAGAGCATTACCCCCTATAGAAGACTAAGATCTGATAAAGAGTCTTGCACGCAATTTTCAAAGCTTATGAAAAGAGTGCAATTAGTTTGTGTCTGCAAAAAGAAAAAAAGAAAAAGCTTATAGAATTTTCTTAACCTGGTGGCAACCAAATACCAATCGATGACTAGCTTTTTATTCAATGTTTTTGGTCAGACCCAAGTTGTAAAATTAAATAAAATTGATGAATGGAGGCCAAAAGCAAGCTGTTTTGCTAGGCAAAAGCAGTAAAGACCGCAGAAACACTCCAGGTCTAAGAAACGGAGGTCTGCACTTCAAATTATGGTATATGTTTTTTTCTGGGATACACTGTGAGTCCAAAATTAGATGCATGACTCAATGAATTTTTTCCAGTCCCACTTCAAGGGGCTTTCTTCCACCTATCTATGCTATAGAGCTTCAACTTTAGAAGGACAAAAAAGGGTAAAGCATTTCCAATTTCCCCTAAAGATAAGACAAACTTCACTGCTTAATTAATTAAATCACAATGTTGATTTCGAATTCTGACATTGAATTCGAACTTTAGTTAATCATGGAAATGAATTGGAGGGTATTACAATTAGCTTCCATCAATGCGTCAAATTTACATTGTAGATAGTACTGCAAGCTACTTTTTCATATCCCAATTACACGTGCCAGCTCTTCATTGGTGGGGTTGTCTTCCTTCCCTCCAGGAATATATGGTACCTCATGTCTTTGCCTTCATTGTAGAACTGCGCTCCCTTCAGGCAGAGCGTAGCTCTGCTAGTCAAGGAAGAGCTGCATGTGGTCCAGGTTGAGCAGCGTCTGGTGTAGCTCGATGCAGGCCTGTCAGGTCCGTATCCATGCTCAGAGGCCAACTCTCTGCATGCCATCAGAGACATCAGAGGGCTCGGCCATCAAAGACCAATGACCTGAGCACTGATGGTGGAGCCAAAGATCCAGCATGACGTCCCATGGACCTCTGCCTCACGGTTGGGCCCAGTGGAGCCGCAGAGCTAACGCTCAAGCAAACGGACGTAGCTATGGATGTCCTGCATTCCATGGCCAGCTCCTCTGCATGAGGTATTTGGGTATGGATGGTATCGGACAATAAGAAAAAAAATGAAGGATGTTGTATGCAATGGGTTTGGTTTTCTTGCGGCCAATCTCCTCGTCGCCTGGTCACCGAAAATGAGTGCCTGCAAAAGAAATCCGCACTGATCGGAGGTGTCTCTGGCGGGGACCCTCCGACAGTCAAGTCAGAGAGGAGATTAGGCAACAGTAGAAAAGAATCAAGGAGCTCAGCGAGAGAGAGAGAATAAACGCTCGAGGGTTTCGGACCCCCTTTCAGCACTGTTGCCTTCCCCATTTTATAGTAGGGCGCAGTATGGCGCCGTCATTAATGGCGCCGACAATAGAAGAGTTGTCAAATCGTCGAGGACTGTCAAATCACCGTGGAGCTGTCAAATCACCATGGGGCTGTCAAATCACTAGGGTTGACCCATGCTTTAGGTGGGATAACGCTCCAGGACGGCTAAGCCGCACGCCGCTGTCAGGACGGACAGCCTCTAGTAGTCGTACGACGTTTGAAGGAGTCGACTGACTGTATGTCGGGGCCTGGTCGAGGAATGCCGGGTGACAGCCCAGGAACCCTCCGACGGACAGTCGGGGGTGCTGCGAGAGTCGGATATCAGGCTCCCCAGTCCGGCTAGTCGGGGGGGGGGAGAGAGTCGGCCCGACCGACATATATTCGGTCGGGCGACGTCGGCAGTCATCGGTCGGCAGAGTCGAGCGCTGGTTAGGCAGGCCCGATGGTGAGTCGGCGTGAGAGGACCGATCGGCATATCCCAATAGTTGCCCCCCTCCACTACTGAGTCAGATGGTGTGCTGGCCAGCATCCTTGCACGGGCGGCAGCGTCAGGCGAAAGGAGTGGATATCCATCGTATTAAATTTTCACTCTGACGACCGTACCGTGGGTTGGTCTGGTGTCAGGCATCTTGTGAGTGTTAGATGCCTCGTCCTGTCAGGGTCGGACGTCCCGTCCCATCGGTGTCTGATGTCCCGTCCCATCGGTGTCGGACGTCCCGTCCCATCAGTGTCAGACGTCCCGTCCCGTCGAGAATGGAAACCGTCGTTCCCGCCGTCTCTTCGGGGATGCGAAACGCCGCGGCCTTTCCACCGCATGGCAGGTGGCCATTGGGCCGGATCCGTTCGAGCGGATGGGGGTGACATGGCCCGATCTGAGGACAGGTGCGTCGAACCGTCGGGCCAAAGGAGGGCCCAGATGTCGCCACGTGCCGCAATCCGGGAGATCCTCGTTGGTTGTGCTTTCATCTCGGCCATCGGGGGGCGCTATATATACAGGGTCGCCTGCATCCGGATTTCTATTTTCCCCACTTGCTGTCGAAACTTTGACTAAGCGGTCCCTTGGCCCAGGTAACCGTCTCCATTTTCCCCCTTTAGAAGTCTTTTTTCCTCTAGGAGCCTTCACCGTTGTCTTTCTTTTTCCTTGCTTCCTCACGGTTCTCTTCCCCCTTCTTCTTATTTTCCGACTTCTGTTCTGGTTTATGGCTAGAACATCTCCAAGAGGAGGTCGGTCGGGGAACCCGACTGACGACCCTCGATCGATCCCGGAGGTTGAGGTCTCTTCACTTTCGGGGCCGAATGTTGATCGGCTCTGGGAGCAATATTGCATCCCAGAGCAATTTCAGCTGTTCGCCCGTGGAGCCAATGGTCGGATTAACAGCCTACCTGAGGGTCAAGTGGCCTTCTACGTCGAGGACCTCCATGCCAGTCTTCACTTCCCGATCCCGGAGTTCGTTCGAAACGTGTTGGACTATTACGGGCTATGTCCGACGCAACTTGCACCGAACTCGGTTCGGCTAATAGTCAGCTTTGCCCTGTTGTGTCAGCTTTTGCCGACCATCCCTCGGATTTCACTCTTCCGAGCTTTTTTCGTTCTCCGATCCCATCCTAAAGCCCGAGGGTGGTGGTATTTCAATCCTACGAAGGGACTCTCCTTCATTACCGATCTTCCATCATCGATTCATGGATGGAATAACTAGTTCTTCTTTGCCTCTTCTTCCGTTCCTTGGGGGTTCCCTACCCGTTGGGGGGACCTCCGAACCCAACCAAACGAGAACAGTCGGGTGGAGGCCGGGGATCGGGAAGACTTCCACCGTCTGAAGGATATCTCGGTGTCGAAGCAGCGGGAGCTCGTCACCGAGCAGGCCTTGTACGACGCCGGTCTCAGCTTGGTGCCCCGCCTAGGTCTGTTTTGTTTTGTTGTTGTGTTTTTATTTTTTATTTTTTGTTTTTTTTTTGATTTAATGCTGATCCTCCGTCGTTGTTGCAGATATGCCACCGAAGACGAGGTTGATGGCAGCCGACATCCGACAGCATGCAGCGCGGAAGAGGCCGGCGCAAGGGGCCGAACCATCGCGGCCTCCCAAGAGGCCTCAGGTAGCTCCGCCGAGCGAGCCGACTCGGGCAGAGGCAGAGCCCATCATTGCACTGTCGGTGCCGACAGTGCCTGTCGAAGTCCCGTCCGAGGGACCGTCGGCCGAGGGGGCAGCTTCGCCAGAGGGACGGGCGGCCGAGGAATCGATCGAGGATGTGCCGGCTGCTCAGCCGGCAGAAGAGGTTCAGGAAGAGGCACGCGAGCCCGAGCAACCCGCGTCTGCTACTGCCGTGCCTTTGGGAGAGACCCGGTCGGGCTCAAGCATGTCATCCTTCTCCGATATCAGGGCTTGGATATCCGCTCGAGGGAAGGCCCCGATGGCGTCCGACGACGATAGGAGGTCGGTCGGTGGTGGGGCGTCGACCGACTCCCCACTTCCCGAAGGAGGGTCGGCCCTGGCCAACCACAACTTGGCCAGGAGACTGTGCCAGGCGCTCATCCTCCCGACCGACGTTGAGGCTATGAAGAATCAGCATGTCTCCGACATGTTGTCCTCGTTCTACCCGACTATGATTCGGGTAAGTCCTCTTTCTTTCCGTTCTCATCATCATTTTCAATAGGTTCGGTCTTCTGACGGTCGGCTTCGTTTTGTGCAGCTGATTTATAACATATCCGAGCTGGAGGCCGGATATCGAAGATTCGGCGATATGCGCGCGGCCTGGAAGGATAAGGCCATGCCGCCGAGGCCAATAAGGTCATACTGGTCGACCAGTTGCAGCAGTCGGTCGATCGGGAGGCCCGGCTTGAGGGGGAGATCTCCCGTCTTACCGAGGTCTCCCGACTCACAGGTGCCCTGGCTGCTTCGGGGACCGAGATGCAGTCGGTTCGGGAAGACGCCAAGCGAAAATCCCGCATCATTCGTCGGCTGCATCACGAGAGGGATAGCTTCGCTAAGGAGCTCAAGGCCGAACGCGAGCAGCTCCGAGCAAGCCTCGAGAACCTCGCTAAGGCTAAAGAGAGTCTGTCCATCGCCCAGACCGATGTAGACATCGCAAGGGCGGAAGCGGAGTCGACGAAGGAAGCCATGGGTCGGGCTGTAGAAGACTTCCGCGACTCCGAAGAGTATCGGGAGGAACTTCTGGAGAGCGGCTTCCTCTCGTACCGAGTGGGGTACGAGGATGCTCGGAAGGCCATCTGGAGCTTATATCCGGAGCTCGACCTTGGCAGCATCGTTCCGTCGGAGTCGGAGGCCCCAGTTGCGGAGGAGATGGCTGATCCATCGTCGGGAGATCGCACCACCACAGCAGAAGCCGAAGCAGACACGGACCAGGCCACCGAAGGTCAAGCGGCTCCGACACCCGAAGCGGCACCGACCCCCGAAGCCCGAGTGGATTCGCCGACCACCCCCAACCTTCGCCCGATGGAGGAAGCCGATTCTGAGGACTAGTCGGTCTTTTGTTTTTAATTTTATTCAGCATACTTGTAGTCAGGCTTCGGCCTAATTTTGTAAACTTAGCCCGAACTTTAATGAAATCTAAGCCTTTTTAACTTTGACTCTCTTCCTCTGTATGTTTTTTTGAGATGTGTCTTGTGTGATTCGTCGAAGTACTTTTTGAACATATAAGTCGTAAGCCCAATGCACTAGTTAGGACATTCGGTAGGATCTCAGATAATGATCCGAGGTAGTCGGTAACGCGCGTCGCGGCAGAGGCAGAGCGAATTCCGACTTTGGATCAGCCTCCCGATTGTCGTGTAACCCGACGATCGAGGGCTTAAGTCGAATGCCTATTGCCCAGACGTGAGTCGGGCGTGTTCGTCGAGTCGAAGGTCGATCGACCTCTGGGCATAACTCGATGGCCGGGTCATTCCATAGGATCCGATAGTCAGATGTCGTCCGATGCGTACAGCTGAATGGCGTCCGATGCATTTAGTCGGGGGAACGATGACAAGTCGAGTTTCCATTACTCCGACCTTGATCGGGTACATATGTCGTGCCGCATGCGATAAACGGTGGCAAGCCGAATATCCTTCGATCGATCGTGACCTGATCGATAAGTTGCCGACGCGACATTGATCGCGTTGGCGCTTTGCCTTTCTTGGCCGTGGCCGAGTCGGCAAGTCAGCCGATCATTTTGCCCGAGAGTTTTAACTGTAGAAGGAGTGTAACTCCCGTCGTCGTGGATGTATCGGTCCTTTCAAGCGTCCGATGCATCATGGGCGATCGGGCCGTTGGTCTCCAGTGGAACGTTAGGCTCAAGTCAGGATGTCGGGGCTCGTACTTCTGGCGAGCGCCGACCCACAGTCGAAGAGTCGAGATTTCAGACTCCGAAGTTTTGAAGCTGAATTTGTATTCCGAGTGAGGGGATACAAAGTTCATTGGTAGTACAACTTTAGGTTGTCAACATTCCAGATCTGGAGAATGGCGTCCCCTTCTAGAGTCTCCAATCGGTAGGCTCTCGACCCATAGGTGTCCGCCACTTTGTAGGGTCCTTCCCAGTTCGGAGCTAACTTTCCCTGGTCTAGGGGCTTCGAGACTTCTGCCTTTCTCAAGACTAGGTCCCCGGCCTAAAAAGCTTCGGTTTGACCTTGGCGTTGTAATATCGGGCTACTCTCTGTCGATAAGAAGCCATGCAAAATTGAGCCTCGCATCGAAGTTCGGGGAGGAGGTCCAGGTCGGCCCTCCAACACTCAGAGTTATCCGGCTCTTGATACTGCTCAACTCTAGTCGATGGTAGCCCGATCTCGAGCGGTATCATCGCCTCCGTCCCATAGACCAAGCTGAAGGGTGATTCTCCGGTTGGGACACGGGGTGTCGTTCGATACGCCCATAGGACGAAATTCAACTCCTCGACCCAGAGGTCTTTGGCTTCATTCAGTCGGGTTTTAAGTCCATGCAGAATGGTCCGATTGGTCACCTCGACTTCACCGTTGGACTGTAGGTGTCTGACCGAGGTCAGTCGGTGCGTGATATGAAATCTCGTACAGAAGTCTCTGAAGTCCTGATTGTCGAATTGTCATCCATTGTCGGTGATAATGGTGTGCGGCAATCCGAACCTGAAAAGGATGGACTTCTGGACGAAGTCTTCCATCTTCCGTTCAGTGATTTGCGCCAGAGGCTCGGCTTCCACCCACTTAGTGAAGTAATCGATGGCGACGGCTATGAACTTTTTTTGGCCAGATGCCGGAGGGAAGGGGCCGAGTATGTCGATCCCCCACTGGGCGAAAGGTCACGGGGCGACAATAGGGGTAATTTGGCTGGCTGATCGGTGCTGTATGTTGGCGTACCTCTGGCATGGCTCACACTTCCGAACCAACTCAGCCGCATCCTTCCTCATGGTAGGCCGGTAGTAACCCTGCCGTAGGACTTTGTAGGCCAAAGATTTGCCCCCCAAGTGGTTTCCACAGATCCCTTCGTGTACTTCTCTGAGCGCGTAGTCCGCGTCAGTCGGTCCCAAGCACCTGAGCAAGGGGAGGGAGAACGACCTTTTGTAGAGTTGGCCATCCATTATCACATATTGGGAGGCCAACCATCGGAGCTGTTTGACCTCCGCGGGGTCCTCAGGGCTAATTCCGTCGGTCAAGTACCGAACAATCGGATCCATCCAACTTGGTTCGGCCGCTAGTTGTAGCACCTCCTCGGCCCTGTCGATGCTCGACTGCTCGAGGTTCTTCACGAATGTCCAACCCAAAGCGTTGTAAGCTGAAGTCGCTAGCTTGGAGAGTGCATCGGCCCGAGCATTCTCCGTCCTAGGGATGTGGGAGATCTCAAAATATTCGAGGCGTGCCACAAGATCTTTCACCTTCTGGAGATATTTTACCATAGTCGAGTCTCGCACCTCGAATTCGCCCTTGACCTGCCCCACGATCAGCTGAGAATCGAAGAAGACTCGGAGGCTGTCGATCCCAAGCTCTTTCGCCATCCTCAAGCCAGCGAGGAGCGCCTCATACTCGGCTTGATTGTTGGAGGCTTTAAAGTCGAATCAGAGGGCGTACTCAATGACTACCCCCTCCGAGTTGGTGAGCAGGAACCCGACCCCGCTCCCTCGAGCATTGGAAGCTCCGTCGATGTGCAACACCCAGGTAGACCTGGGGTCAGGCTCCGAGATTGCAACTTCTCTGGAGCTCCCGTCCTCCGGTCCTTGGTCAGCTGTCGGGCATTCCACGATAAAGTCGGTCAGGACCTGGGCCTTCAAGGCAGGTCGCGGTCGGTACTAGATGTCGAACTTGCTGAGCCTCATTGCCCATTTCGTCAGTCGTCCCGATGTGTCGGGGCGGTACAATATCGCCCTCAGGGGTTGGTCGGTGAGGACCACAATGGTGTGCACTTGAAAATACGGATGGAGTCATTGCGCAGACATAATCAGGGCGAATATCATCTTCTCCATCTTTGAATACCGAGCTTCAGCACCGTGGAGCACTTTGCTGGTGTAGTATATAGGTTGGTGGATTCAGTTCTCGTTCTCTCGGACGAGCACCGAGCTAACCGCCTCAATGGAAGTGGCCAAATAGAGGTACAATGTCTCTCCGACTTTCGACTTTACAAGCAGCGACAGAGAGGCCAGGTACCTTTTCAGGTCTTCAAAGGCCCGCCGGCACTCATCCGGTCAAGAGAAGTCCTTCACCTGTCTCAAAGTTTCGAAGAATGGGAGGCATCTTTCAGCCGATCGAGAGATGAATCGGCTGAGTGCGATGATCCTTCCGTTGAGTTGCTGCACCTCTCTTTTGTTGCCCGGATGTCGCATATCGACGATTGCTTTGATCTTCTTGGGATTGGCCTCGATTCCTCGTTGCGAAATGAGGAACCCGAGGAATTTCCCCGAAGTCACTCCGAAGGTGCATTTAGTTGGGTTTAGCTTCATCCGATGTCGTCGTAGAGTGCGGAAGGTTTCCTCGAGATCTTGCACGTGATTTGGAGTTTGCGCACTCTTTACCAGCATGTTGTCCACGTATACCTCCATGTTACGCCCGATTTGGTCTTTGAAGACCTTATTGACAAGTCGTTGGTAGGTAACCCCGGCATTCTTCAGACCGAAGGGCATCACCCTATAGCAGTAAAGGCCCTTGGCGGTCACGAAAGTCGTGTGCTCTTCGTCCTTCGGTGCCATCTGGATCTGATTGTACCCGACAAAGGCATCCATGAAGCTGAGCAGTCGGTAGCCGAACGTCGCATCTACCAGCTGATCATTTTTTGGGAGTGGAAAGCTGTCCTTCGGGCAGGTCTGATTCAAGTCGGTATAGTCAATGCAGATCCTCCACTTCCCATTGGCTTTCTTCACCATGACCACATTGGCGAGCCAATCGAGATACGTGGTCTCTCTGATGAAGCCCACCTCGAGTAGCTTGTCCACTTCTTTGTCAATGGCCTTCTGCCTTTTGGGAGCAAAAGATCGCTTCTTCTGCCTCACCAGCCTCATTACTGGATCGATGTTGAGTTGGTGAGTCATCATCTCCGGGGGGATACCCGACATATCCACTGTCGACCAAGCGAACACATCGGCATTGGCCTTCAGCAGCTTCACGGGCAAAGTAATTTCTCCTTCCACAGTGACGACATTCCCAGCGAAGCCTATCAGGGGTGTAGAGACTCTCTTGAGCCGGTCAGCCGACAGTCGCATCCGGAAGAAGGTCGAGTAAAACAAAATATTTGTCAAACTTTCATTATCTACAAAGATCTTTCTTACATCGTAATTTGCTATTGTTGCCGAGACAACAACAGCGTCGTCATGGGGAGTTTGGACACCCCGAACATCTTCATCCGTAAAAGTAATTACATTGTCTTCGCGTAGCTTCTTCGTCGGCTCCCCTCTAGCAGTCGTCCCCGGGTCCAATCATTTGGAGATCATGTTGATGACCCCGATCGTAGGCTGGTTAGTCGTTGTTTCTTCAGTCGGTTGGGGTCGTCGGTCGGTGACGGGTCGAGTCAGCGGGTCCCTCCGAAACTTGTCGAGATACCCTCGGCATATGAGGACCTCGATCTCATCCTTAAGTTGGATGCACTGCTCGGTGTTGTGGCCATGGCCCCGATGGAATCGGCAGTACTTTCGCCGGTCGACGCCTTTTGCCTTCAGAGGTGGAGGCCGTTGCAGATATTCCTCCCCTTCGATCTCCATCAAAATCTACGCACGAAGAGCAGAGAGAGGAGTATAGGAGTCATACCTGGGACGCGTCGACCTCAAACTCCACTGTCGAGGCGACCTCTGGTTCCATCGCTGGGGTGAGACCTGTTTGCCGGTCGAGGGCCTACTAGGCTCGGCAGGGTCCCGACCCTTCCTTCGTTTCTCCTTCGGACCCTTGGCCTTAGTCAGACGTCGATCGGAAGCTCCTTCATCCGTGCGCATGTACTTGTATGCGCGCTCCAGCAGTTCGGCATATGTCCGGGGGAGGATCTTGTCCAAAAAGTAGGTAAATCGAGACCCCCTTAACCCCCTCTTCATGGCTGAGATAGCCATGTCTTCATTGAGGTCCCGGACCTCGAGCGTGGCCGCGTTAAATCGCATCACGAAATATCGGAGCGTCTCATTTTCTCTCTGTTTGAGGGAAAAAAGGCTGTTCGAGGTTCGTGGTGGCTTCCGGCTAGTGCTGAAGTGGGCCACGAAAGAATGCTCAAGCTGCCCAAAGGAGTGGATACTTCCTGGACGAAGGTCGGAGTACCAGGCCCTAGCAGCTTTGCGAAGTGTGGTGGGGAAGCCGATGCAAAGAAGGGCATCGGTCGCCCCTTGGATCGTCATGAGAGCCTTGTAGCTCTCCAGGTGGTCTACTGGGTCGGTGGAGCCGTCATAGGGCTCCACATGGGGCATCTTGAACCGACTAAGAATCGGCTCGTCGAGCATGAGTCGGGAAAGAGGTTGGACGGTCTGGAAGTCGACGTCGTTCGAGGACTTCTGTCCATCCACCTGCAGCTGGACAAGCCGACGGTCGATTTCTTCGAACCTGCGTTCGTAGTCGTCAGCCCGTCGGTGCTGAGAGACCCCGAGGGTGGAGTCTCCCGATGAATCCGAGAGGGAGGCGGACGGTGTTCACGGCCGCTTCTCCTTTCTTTCTCATTCCAGCTGGGAGGGAGACTGCCATCGAGACCGATGGGTACCAAGCCGCGGCCGCCTCTCCTCCTCTCGGTGGGAGTGCTGTGACAGCTGCTCCGGAGGAGGAGACAGAGACCGATGCGGGCACCGACGGCTGCTCCTGGAGGGCAGCGGGTGTGCCGCCGGTTGCTCCGCCGGTGAGTGCGGTAACCGGATTGGTTGTTGTTGAAGGCTCTTGACCGCGTCCGTCAGCACGGTCATTTGTCGCATGATCGCCGCGATCGGCGCCTCCGTGGTCACCACAGAATGAGAAGAGTTAGGTTCCACCATGGAGGGTGGAGGAAAGACCTCTTCCCGACGGGAAGAGTGCCTCGCCGATCCGGTGGCCCTCGACCGTTGAGCTCTGGTTCTTGTCATCTCGAAAGGATGTTTCAAGTTCTGTGGGGGTTGTAATCCCTGTCGCCCCCTTCCTGGCGCGCCAAAACCTGTTGCGGCCAATCCCCTCGTCGCCTGATCGTCGGAAACGAGCTCCTGCAAAAGAAGTCCGCACTGACCGGAGGTGTCTCCGGCGGGGACCCTCCGACAGTCAAGTCAGAGAGGAGATTAGGCAATAGTAGAAAAGAATCAAGGAGCTCAACGAGAGAGTACACGCTTGAGGGTTTCGGACCCCCCTTCAGCACTGTTGCCTTCCCCATTTTATAGTAGGGCGCAGCATGGCGCCGTCATTAATGACGTCGACAATAGGAGAGTTGTCAAATCGTCGAGGACTGTTAAATCACCGTGGGGCTGTCAAATCACCGTGGGGCTGTCAAATCACTAGGGTTGACCCATGCTTTAGGTGGGATAACGCCCCAGGACGGCTAAGCCGCACGCCGCTGTCAGGACGGACAGCCTCTAGTAGTCGTACGACGTTTGAAGGAGTCGACCGATTGTATGTCGGGGCCTGGTCGAAGAATGCCGGGTGACAGCCCAAGGACCCTCCGACGGACAGTCGGGGGTGCTGCGAGAGTCGGATATCAGGCTCTCCAATCCGGCTAGTCGGCGGGGATAGAGTCGGTCCGGCCGACATATATTCGGTCGGACGACATCGGCAGTCGTCGGTCGGCAGAGTCGAGTGCTGGTCAGGCGGGCCCGATGGTGAGTCGGCGTGAGAAGACCGATCGGCATATCCCAACAGATTTTATTCCTCATCTCTTCTTGCCTTCCTCCCTAGAGAGAGAATGGTTCGGATACAATCCTCCTCCTTAAAAGGCTTTCATAGATGGTCTGGCATTTAATGCCAGGTTTTCCGAGTGTTCTAATCCAGCTTCAAATTTAATTTTGTAACGTTTCTTTCTTGATTGTTCCATTCCTGCGTCGTTCCATTTCATAACGTTCTCCGTCGTTGTGTCCCTCCGTGATTCAATTTTGTAACGTCTTTTACCTAATTTTTCTGCTCCCGACTCATTTAATTCTATGATGTATAATTCTGGGGATGGCTAATGCATCGTAAATGAAATGAAGATACCGTGATAGCATATGTTTCTCAAGTGTTCTAATCCAACGTTCAATTTAATTTTATTATTTATATTTCTCGATTCTTCTATTTCAGGGTTGTATTTAATTCTGCAACTTATATGTCTTGATTAGTCTATTTAAGGGCCGATCAATTTTATGACATACATTTCTGGAGTTTTTTGATGTATAATAAATGAATTGAAATTACTGCAATTTAATGCAAAATATTCCTTTAGATATCTAACCCCAATAAAAATCATATAGGACGGACTTTATAGTTTGCCACATTTCTTTTAGTATCAATCTTAAAAAATAAGTCTAAAAATTAAATATTTTTTTATTAAAAAAATTATTAATTTTATGATTAAAAAAAAATTACATTCTCTACCTTCTTCATTTTTAATACATGCTTTTTGACGATACATACTATATGACCAAATGATACACACTAAATTAATTAATTATGAAACAAATCAATACACACTTACAAATAAATCAATACATAGTTTTCGAAATGTAGAGTTTACCGATATACAGTATATAGCCATCGAAATATGAAGTTTTTCAATATATAGTATATAGCCAGGTGATATATATTGTAATTTTTTTTTATACATATCCAGCAGCAACGATCTAATACATATCTATAAATAAATTGATATATAATTTACTGAATTTAGTATTCACTAATATATAGTACATGAACAGTTGATACATACCTAGCAAAATATTCATCTGATATCCTAATACACACCTCTAAATAAAGTGATATACAGTTTTTTAGAATATAGTACCCATCAGTACATTGTATATAACCAAATGATATATACTAAATAGTTTACTGATTCATACTGTAAATTTTTTTGATATATGCCTGATAACAATTCAATACAAACTTACAGATAAATTTGTATATAATTTATCGAACTTCGATTCACCAATACATACTATATAGTAAGTTGATGTATATTTAGCAACATATTCATCTAACATCTTAATATATATGTTTAGATAAAATGATACATAGTTTCTATAAAATTTTAGATATAAAAATCTCAAAACAAAAGAGAAATTTAGAAGATGAGAAAGATACTCAAGAAGGATCTCGTAAATAGGAGAAATGACACGTGGAGTTTAGAAGATTAAAAAAAGATTTGGAAAGAAAATATTATGGGCCGAAGAAATAGTTCGATGAAAAAAATAAATAAATAAATAAATAAAGGATATGCACGATTTCTGTTCCCTAATCTCAAGTCCAATTCAAAACTCCTCCGACTCTAGGATGGAGTTGGTATGTGTGCCCACATGTTCGACTAGCTGCCTCCGTGCATTTGTTGGCAGGATTCATACTGTAGGGTGCCCGCTATAATTCCTATATCCGCTCCATCGGTGCTACCTACCATCATCTGAAGAGCTGGAGGATTATATCCACGCTGTTCCAACAAGATGGTGTGATAAGAGCTTGCAAGGGACTGGAAACAGAGAAACATGTGTTAGTCTGTTCGATGGAAAAGAATGATCAGTGGAGAGGATTAACAGGGAATGCTTCGACACACTTGTTCGCATAGAAAATTGCCTTCCATTTACCTTCTTTTGCATGGATAGTCTTTTGGTTGACGTCAGTCTGATATCGTAGCCTTTCCTACTGAAACTCAGGGGATTTCCTCTGTTTCTTTGATGCTTGTGTTGTGGGTTGCGGAGACCCTTGGACCATCTTTATTTTAAATCTAGCTGTTCCATAGCTTTGCCTTATCCTTCTCTGGCTAGAATGCATCTTTTCCATTTGATCCGAATGAAGAAATAAGCTAGATGAGGGCTTGTGTGCGGAAAGGGGAGATTAAAGCCATCCAAATGAAGAAAATAATTAACATATTACTTCTTCTCTAAAGGCCTGTTTGGCATAATTATTTTTTTTATATTTTTGTTTCTTTATAAATTAGTAAAATTATTATATGGAGATTGATGCCCGTAAAATTACTAAAGGTCCAGCAAGCCAATGGATCTGTCCAGCCCCTCTTCCACCCATTTCTTTTGTGGGGAAAGGGAGAGGACTTGTTGGTTGCTGGGCAAGTGGAGGACCCTTCAATGCAGCCTTAAAGATTCCCGAGCCCTCTCAATCCACCAGACAACCTCTGCACTCTGAGAGAGGATGGAGCTGCACAAGTCCATTCTTTGACTCTGAGCACGACAGTGAAAGCCCTGGAAGATGGTAAGCTGATGGACCGGACATGGCAGGCCCATCCTTGCTTTGTGTTGCGGGAAAACTTTTCGAATGCGATGGATCGAGAATGTGCAACTTCTCCTTGTAAGCCAAGAACTGATAGGGTGATAAGGTAAGGAGACAATAAGAATCTTGGCCACCAAAGCTAGTCTCCCTACGCCAAAGCTAGTTTCCCTATGTGGTGTCAATGTGGGTCATGGCTTGCAACAATTTTCTTGCAGTGATTTCGTCGAACAGGCTGTGTTCATATCCCTTAAGTTAATGCTAAAGACGGTCTGGGTGCCTTACATCTCTTCATCGCCCATAGCTGTTGCGTTTCAATCGTCCGCAGCGAGCTACAACTCACGAGTATTACATGTTCAGCAGTGCATCCGACCAAAGCCATAAAATGACGAGCCACGAGAATCCAATCACAAAGGTGCAGAACTTTTGGACCGGAGCGGTGGGAAGGAAGGATTCGCCGGCCGCATCGGAGTCGGTGGAGTTGGTGGTGGTAGGAGGCTTGAAATTGGGGCCGCGACGGGATGAAAGGAGTGGAGCCGGAGAAAGAGATGGGGCGGAGGGGTGGGGGACCGTTAGTACGGACGTGGGCATAAGATTTTCATGTGGAAGCATTCCGCATAAAAAA
Source organism: Elaeis guineensis (assembly GCF_000442705.2). Classification (NCBI taxonomy): domain Eukaryota; kingdom Viridiplantae; phylum Streptophyta; class Magnoliopsida; order Arecales; family Arecaceae; genus Elaeis; species Elaeis guineensis. The sequence goes on from NC_025999.2 coordinate 90,694,297, forward strand.
TTATAGGCGGATACCACAAGGTCCGAACATAATTTCTGTGCATCATGGAAGATAATATGCGGACTTCCGTATTTTCTATGCGAGAAAAAAATCTGCATAGAGAACTATATCTGAGATGGTCCGCATAAACTTTTTCTGCCGTAAGAATGTCCACGTAGAGACGTATATACAAGCATCAGCAGAAGTAGGACAATGCTGATCGAGAATCTCCATAAAAAATACAGAAATCCGAACACGATATTTCATCTATGGGATTGGAACTGAGCTCGGACCGATCTGACTTCAGATCAAACTTCGAACTAAATTTGAAATAATTTGAATTTGGACTGAGCCTAATTATAAAATTCATTTTATCTTTCGGATCGAGCTTAGATATATCTGTGGCTTGATTCGAGCCCAAACCAAAAATCCAGTCCAATTAAGAGCCTGAAGTCCATCTGAGTATTGCATGCATTAGGTGCAATTGCACTATGTCAAATCCCACGGTGAATAACATGCCATGTTACCCCTTGTATTTCACTAATTCCCAATTACACGCTATCCACCATGCACATGCTCCGAGATTTACCCTGGTTCACTTGGATCTGATGCATGCAATAATTTCTCCCGAAGTCTAGCCTGATCAAGAGCTCCTTTTCCCATGACTCTTTGAGAAACATCTCCCTCCATGCCTCCTCCTTTGTGACCTTTCGTCCGATGGCTGCCTCCAACCAAAGGCTTTTCCACTCCTTGAACACTTTTTTCTCCCTCTCCGCGATCTCAGTCTCCTTCTACTCCCTTAGCCAGATCCTCAGCTGCTCATCTGGATCAATAGACCGCACCTCCTCCTTCTCATGCTCCTTGATCGCCTTCCGCTTCTCATTTCTTGTCATTCATAGCCGCTATCGGCTTCCCTCGTCAGCTCTGATGGCGCTTCGATGGCGGTCAGGTCCGCCATTGAGGATGGAATAATCCGGGACCCAGTACGCCTAAGCAAAGATCCCGTGATGGTCGATGGCGGACGTCGTCGTCATCGGAGACCCAATAGGCCTAAGTGAAGTCATCTATCAAAGAGGGAGCACTGAAAGGGGGCAATGGCAGCCTTGGGGATTGAGATGGTCAGAATGGGTTGGGGCTTAGAGGGTTTTTTTTTTAAAAGAGAGGGAAGAGAGCTGGTGTGGGCTATGTGGTTGAAAAATTGATTGTGATTGCCCAATCGAGTTCGAGCTGGGTTCGGGCCTAGGCTTGGATCAGGCTTGGGCTTAGGCCTAAGTTTCTCAAAAGCTTTTGGGCCTAAGTTCGGCCCAAAGATCTAAAAAAAGTCTCAGATTAGGCTTGAGCAAGAGTATGACCTGGCCCAGCTCGCTTCCAGTCCCGTCCATTTCTATGCATCGGGCTGAGCACGGATTGGGTTCGATCGGATTGAAAAAAAAATTTATCCAACTAAATCCAATCAGGTTGAAAAAATTCAACTCACTGCCAACCATTTATCATATACAAACCGTTTGAAACCGAAATGAACAGTTTGTAGCAGATTCGGATGGATTGTATCGGTTTGGGTTTCAATATTAATCCAATATTGATTTTAAGTTTAATGTTGGCCCACTTAAGCTTATTTATTTATTTTTTATCAATTTAATACAAAAAAGATCTAAACTTTATAAGTTATAAATTTTAAACTTATTTTTGAACATGTACAAAACAAAACAGAAAAATGAAAGATTTATTCATCTGAAAATAACTCATCTAAAAGTTTTCACTTTAAAATTGCCTTCAATTGATGTACTTTCATCAATAATTCAATATTAATATTTTCATAAATTCAAATGAATTGAGTATTTTTTAGAATGAAGTATTGAAGTCTAAACGATACTATTTCAAAATAAAAATGAGTTTGTAAAATATTACATCGGTTGAATTCTATTTCATATAGATTAAAAGTGTAGAAATCGAATCCGATCGTAAATAATTAATTTTTTATAAATTTTAATCTGATTTCATCTTATTTATATTTTTTAATCGATCGAAATTGATATTTATTGAGTCGGATTGGATGAATTTGTTTGAATTTTGATTATTTGCTCAGCTTTACTTATGCGAAAGAAAAATCCACGTAGAATGATGCATGCGTACGTAAGTATCTAAGGTCTATATTCTGGAAAGAAGCATGTGCATGGTTCCCGCTTCCGCCATTTCGTCCGTAACCCCGAACCTCTAAAATCCGACAACTCGCCACCCTCACTGCCGGAAGCTACTCATAGGTTTCCACCAGCGCGAAGTCTCCATCTCCACTCCCGCGGTCACCCTTCCCCTACCCCACCCTCTACGAAGACGTCTACGAAGACCCCTCCTTCTCCAATAGAGATTGATGACACGCTCCTGTCAATCCAAATTGGCCTAAAAGACATTACTTCAAGTTTCAATCGGATCGTCATCCAGTATCATCCCATATAATCAGATAAACACCATTCTGTTACATGAATGACATAATGATCTATATGATGATCTTAGTTAATTACATACATTATATTCTAATGTGACTATATCAATAAGTAAAAAATGTCCATAAGGCTCGCAATTGAAAAATTAATATGATATAAAATTGTATTATATTCTAATCTATAGCTGAACATTTGACAGCTAACAACTTGGGTCATTATCAAACCGTTTTACTTTGTTGATCTATATCCACGATGTTAGAATGTGAGTATCATCAAGTTCATCTATCCTAGGCTAATCCAAGATATATAAAGCAATTTAAGTTAACAAGTAAAAGGAGGGAAGCAAAATAATTATATAATTTTATGAGTATAGAGATTAAAGAGAAACTCAAACCAAGTAAAGGGGTTAGATCAGAATATCGAAATGGATTGATATAAATAAGCTGGAAACAAGTTGAAGATACGATCTTATCTAATCTTTTTTATAATACTCAAACTGATCTACATCGAATCTAATGATCCTCCTAGATCAGTATATCTTGTGTTAATACTTGGCAATGTTATGTTTCTTCAAAAATGGAGGGACAAAGCAACACAAGGAAGAAAGGAGTGGGAGAAGAAAAACACATAACCCTCCTGGATTTCTCATTCTATCTACATATAGATACTATTTGAGATTAAAAATGATTTTGATACGGGACAATCTTAAAGAAGAGAGAAAAAAAAATTAATTCTAATGATCAAGCTTCTTTCAGTTCATCAATAATAAATCACGTCCGACCAAAAGCTCATTATTCTCAGAACAGACAGTTTGGTTGTCCATATTCTACTCACGAGGCGTGATTGATTGATACGAGATTAAAGCGAGATCAATCTAAATGATGCAGACAAATGTCATTTTAGAGATCAGTAAACAACTAGCAATAGAAAAGTCATAAACAGATAGCAGAAATTAAACATGCTCACGAGTAAATGTAAAAAAAGAGATATGAATGGAATGAGAAAAAGTAAAACATTAAATCCGTGAGAAAAATCCAAGAAGATGATAAGAATCCGGATCGTGATAGTTAAGAAACTACTCTGATTAAGGCTCTTAATCTTTTAACCAAATAGATCCATCAATAAAGAACTAGGTCTTTACCAACATCGGATCGAAAATAAAAAAAATAAAAATAAAAAATCAACTGAGAAGAAATGAAGATCCTTGACAGCATATGATCTGTAGAATAAAAGATCACTCTTTTCTCTCAACACGATCGATGAAAATTTTGGAAGAGACAGATCTCTCTTGGTGAGATAGGCTTGCATGGATAGATGATGAAGTCGAATCAGGATCGTAGGAACACTGGATCTTAAGTAGATAAACATTAAAGAGATATGATAAAAAATGTACCTCACACCCTTCCCTTGTGGGGCGATTTCTTTTGGGTCTCACACCCTCTCCCTCTCGAAGCGATTGACATAAGTATTTGTAGAGTTTGTAAAATCATTCATTGTCCTCTTCATGAAAGATACAAAGATTTATATAGGACTCTAGGGGTCCTATTTCTTTAGGAATCTCTTATCTTTTACATGAAAAAAATCAGTCCTCCACAAAAAAAAAGTAAAGCATTATATCTGATTTTTAAATAAAATAATCTACTATGGAAAAAAAATCAGCCTTCAACAAAATAAATAGCCAAGAACTCTTAAGAAATCTTCGGAAAGAAATGAAACTCCATGTGGACGTTTGATGCTTGGTACAACTTAGCATGAGAATTCTTGAGCACGGCATATGCTGGCATGCATATTTCTTCCTGGACATGTGGAGAGTGGTGACTCCAAAGGTGACGTGGACAAACCCAAATATGGCCCTATGGACCCAAAGCTAAATGTATTAAAAATTTATTGACTGAAAATAAATAATTGAAGTAGAATCAATCTAATGGGGCTTCTTCGATCCAAATCTAATCTACATCATGTCGCTGACTTCTGATGGCTCTGGTGTCCGCACCAATTCTCTCAAGGTGGAAAAAATTTGACCCTGTCAAGTGTGGGTCAATTTTGCTCTGGTGACGCTCAAGTAGATCGGGATCAATGCATTGCAGCTCTTCTCGAGTGATTTAGGTATCTTCAGACTCCGATTGACCTCGCCATCTGACCAAATATCGCTGATAGCCTCGACTCCGGTTGGTGAGGATCTGCTCATCCAAAATTCTCTCAATCTTATCGTGTTTTGTTGACATTTTGATTGATGGACACTCAGAGACAGGTTCACTCTCAAAGGTTGGTTTAGGCTCAAATGGCTTACTAGGTATCCGAGTTAGTTCTTTATAGATGATAAAATCTGTAATGTTAAAAGTAGAGCTAATCCTAAAATCAGAAGATAAGTCCACAACATACGCATTTGATCCAATTTTTTTTATGATCTTAAACGGACCTGCTTCTCGAGCATGTAACTTCTTTACGATTCCGGGTGAAAATTGTTCAAGCCTCAATCAAACCATCACATAGTCTCCCTTCGCAAACTCTTGAGCACGTCGATGAGAATCTGCATTCTGTTTATTAACTTTATTGCTAATGCTAATTTCTTTACTAATCTTTTTATGCAGATTCTTGACATGCTGTGCAAATGACTCTACAGATTCGAAAATCTTAGCATGCATGGGCAGTGGGATGAAGTCTATTGATTTTCTAGGTTGATATCCATGAACTACTTCAAAAGGACTCATGCAAATGGACCTATTAACAGAGCTATTATATGCAAATTCGACTCGAGACAGCAAAAGATCTCAGTTACTCATATGTTTTCCAATCAAGCAATGCAATAAATTTTCAAGACTCCTATTGACCACTTCGGTCTGACTGTCCATTTGTGAATGATAGGCAGAAGAAAATTTTAATTTTGTACTTAGAAGATGCCATAGAGTTTTTCAAAAGTACCTCATAAATCTAATATCCCTATCAAAAACAATAGTTTTAGGCAATCCATATAGTCTAACAATCTCATCAAAGTATATTCTTGCAATTTCTGATGTATCAAACGTTTGGCAACAGGATAAAAAATGGACCATTTTTGAAAATTTATCTACAACCACTAGAACATAATCATACTTCCTAGCTGTCCTAGATAATCCCAAAACAAAATCCATACTAACATCTTGCCAAAGACAGTCTGATATAGGTAAAGGTGTATATAGGTCAGTATTTTGTTTTCTCTACTTAGCCATGGCACATGTTCTACATTGGGTAACAATTCGGACGATATCTCTTTTCAAGCTTGGGCAAAAGAACTGAGCTTCTACCAACTCTATGATTTTATTCCTACCAAAGTGTCCAGCTAATCCTCCAACATGTAGTTCCCAAACTAGAAAATCTCTTAAAGATGTACGGGAGATACATAACCTAGTTCCTCTAAATAGGTAACCATCCTGAAAGGTGTATTCACTACATTGTCTAGATGGTCCTTTACGTAAAGTGATAAGTATGTCACCAAAATCTGGACACTCCTTATAATCTTCTTTAACCTTATCAAAACCAATAATTTTTATACTAATGATGGACAGCAAAGTATGACGACTCAGGGCATCAACAGCACGATTTTCTACACCTGCACGGTGTTTCAAAATAAAAGTATAGGTTTGCAAAAACTCGATCCACCTATCGTGTCTATGATTCAATTTCTTTTGAGAATTTAAAAATTGGAGGGCCTCATGGTCAGAGTACAAAATAAATTCTTACGGTAGTAGATAATGTTTCCAATATCTTAAAGCTTAGATTACCGCATAAAACTCCTTATCGTAGATAGAATACTTGAGTTTAGAATCGTTAAGTTTCTCGCTAAAGTATGCTATCGGATGATCTTCTTGATTAAGGATACCACCAATCGCAACTCCTGACGCGTCGCACGCTACTTCAAAAATCTTGAAAAAATCAGGTAGATGTAAGACTGGGGTATGAGTCATCTTATCCTTAATGTCTAGAAAGGCTCTATTGGTTGCCCTAGTCCATTCAAACTTTTTCTTTCCAATGCAGTCAATGATGGGAGCGACTATGGTGTTAAACCCCTTTATGAACCTACGATAAAAGATTGCTAATTCATGAAAACTCCGCACATCATGCACACTCTTGGATACCGGCCACTCAACTATTGCTCTAATCTTTTCAAGATCAACAAACACACCATCGGGAGTAACAACAAAACCTAAAAAGATGATACGATCTGTCATGAAAGCGTACTTCTTAAGATTAGCATACAAGCTTTCTATTCTAAGAACTTGGCACACTCTTCGAAGATGGTCTAGATGGTCTTTTCTAATTCGACTATAGATCAAAATGTCATCAAAATATATGACTACAAATACTCCTATAAATGATCATAGTACTTGGGTCATCAACCTCATGAAAATACTAGGGGCATTAGATAATCCAAATGGCATCACCATCCACTCATATAAACAATCTTTTGTCTTAAAAATAATTTTCCACTCATCTCCCGGTCTAGTCCTTACTTGATGGTAACCACTCTTAAGATCAATCTTAGAAAAGATAGTAGCTCCGACCATCATATCTAGTATGTTATCTAACCTAGGGATGGAGAAGCGGTACTTAATGGTGATCTTGTTAATGACACGGCTATCTATGCACATCCTCTATGTACCATCCTTTTTTGAAGTCAATAGTACAGGAATCGCGTAAGAACTCAAACTCTCTCACAAATCTTTTTTTTATCAGCTCTCTAACTTGTCTTTGTAGCTCGGCATGCTCATTAAGGTTCAACCTATAGTGGGGCAAGTTGGGTAGGATAGATCCAGAAACTAAATCAATGGCATGTTGAATGTTTCTTATAAGCGGTAAGTAATATGGAAGATCCTCAGGAAAGATATCATGAAACTCATTAAGAAGGCTAGCTACTTTCTTAGGATAATATGGAAGATTCTCAAGAAAGACATCATGAAACTCATTAAGAAGGCTAGCTACTTCCTTAGGATAATCCACCTTAAAATTCTCACGAACTTCTCTTGCAGCAAGCATCCAAACTAGTGATCCTTCACTCATGGTCGTCTCTAATTCTTTAGCACCAATCAGATGGAGGCTTTTCTTTTTGATGTTTTCTTTTGGTCCATCATCTATCTTTGTATTGGTAGCCTTAGGTGGGGAAGGATTAATCGTAATCTTTTTATCCTAATAAGTAAAGCTACATGAGTTGGTTCGACCATAAATCGTAACATCATTGTCGAATAGCCAAGGCCGATCTAATATGATACTTCTGACTTCTATGGGTAAGACATCACACCACACATGATCCTGATAGAAATGAAGCTAGATGGGTACACGGCATCTAAATTTGATGAGAATAAAGAAAAAATTTATCCAAGACACACGGTATGGACTGGGATGATCTACAGGAGTTAATCCTAATCGCTTAACCATATCGATGGAGATGACGTTGATACAGCTACTGCTATCAATAATCACCTTATAAATTTTATCATCAAATTTTATGAAGGTATGAAAAATAGAAGTCCTATATCAGTCTTCATTTTTCTTAGTTTGTGCTAGGACATACCTAACGACTCCAAGCCTAAAGTCTGACTCGGATTAACCTAGGATATCCTCAGTACTCTCAAACTGCTCGACTAAATCTAGATCAGCTTCATAAACTTTCTCCTCAATATTTTTTAAAATTTCTCTTTCTAATTCTTCTATGAATAATGATCGGTTGGGGCATTGTGCAGCAAAGTGACCGTAACCATGACATTTGAAGCAATGGGATCGAGAACTACTTCCTTTTGATAACTCTCTCATAGTTTCTTTTTCTTTATCTTATTTTCTTCCAATAGGATTTGTAGGTGGAGGTTCGTTACTAGGAGCTTAATTAATATTGAGTCTCGATCCAGAAGGGGTTACTCGGTTGGGTTCAGGACGACGGAGAATCGAATATCTAAAAAATCTCTCAAAGTCTAAGACAAATTGATAAGCTTGTTTTAACGTGGTTACCTCTCACAGAAAGAGCTTACGCTGGATATCCTCTCGTAATCCAGCTCTAAATCTAGACAAGATAACAACCCTATCTTCGGCTACTCCACATCTCATGAGGTACTCATCAAATCTCGTGATATACTCGATGACTGATTTATTTCCTTGAGTAAGCCTTTGCCATTGATCTAAAAGTCTTTGTTGGTAGGAGATGGGGAGGTACTTCTCTCTGAGTTTCTCTTTTATCTCATCCCAGATTTCTATCGGATCTTGTCTCCTCTGATTGAGAAGATGTTCAACACTTTCTCAATAAAGTCGAACTTGCCTAACCAATTTTATCCTAGCAAATCTAACTCTCCTTGCTTCAGTTATTTCGTATCACCCAAAGTAGTGGTCCATGCCTGATTCTCAATCTAGGTACTCTCTTGGATCTAAATAACCATCAAAACTTGGGGCTTCGACCTTCACATTCCTAAGAATATGCTCATCTTGATCGAACTGATTATGGTGCGAGCGTACCCCTATAGGTCGATCAAGTTCTAGATTCCTACCTCTCTGTCCTATAGGTAGTCGGAGAGACTCAAGTTCAGGTTGTTTTTGCTTAGCTTCTTCTAATACCACTATTCTCTCATCCATTGCTTTCATAAAATTTTTTATGTCATCAAACTTTTCAGTCAGAGCATTAATGATGGCTGCTATATTGGGATCCATATTGATGTTGGATGGAGAAATAGAATGTTGGTACCAGGTACCTGACCTAGTGATCATGCAACTCTAGGATGCAGGAACAAGATGTAATAAAAATTAAAATACTTGAAAGTAAAGTATAAAATTTAAAGTGTAAAAATTTAATTTGTGGGAATTTAAATTGCTGAATTTAAACTAAAGCCCTAATCAACTTGCTCTGATACCAAATTGATGAAGAACAATCCTAAAGAAGAGAAAAAAATCAATCCTAATGATCAAGCTTTCTTCTGTTCATCAATAACAAATCATGTCCGGCGAGGGGCTCATTATTTTCAAGACAGACAGTATAGTTGCCTATACTCTGCTCAAGAGGTATGATTGATTGATACGAGATTAAAATGAGATCAATTTAAATGATGCAGACAAATGCCATTCTAGAGATCAGTAAACAACTAGCAATAGAAAAATCATAAACAGATAGCAGAAATTAAACATGCTCACAAGTAAATGCAAAAAAAGAGATATGAATAGAATGAGAAAGAGTAAAACATTAAATCTGTGAGAAAAATCCAAGAAGATGATAAGAATCTGGATTATGGTAGTTAAGAAGCTATCCTGATTAGGGCTCTTAATCTTTTAACCAAACAAATCTGTCAATAAAGAACTAGGTCTTTACCAACATTCGATCGAAAAAAAAAAAACAAAGATCAACTGAAAAGGAATGAAAGTCCTTGACAGCATATGATCTGTAGAATAAAAGATCACTCTTTTCTCTCAGCATGATAAATAAAAATTTTGAAGGAGACAGATCTCTCTTGATGGGATAGGCTTGCGTGGGTAGATAGTGGAGTCGAATCAGGGTAGTAGGAACACTAGATCTTAAATAGATGAAGGTTAAAGAGATAGGATAGAAAGTGAGCCTCACACCCTCTTCTTGTGGGGCGATTTCTTTTGGATCTCACACCCTCTTCCTCTCGGAGCGATTGACACAAGTATTTGTAGAGTTTGTAAAATCATTCATTACCCTCTTTATGAAAGATACAAAGATTTATATAGGACTCTAGGGGTCCTATTTCTTTAAGAATCTCTTATCTTTTATAGAAAAAAAATCAATCCTCCACAAAAAAGTAAAACATTATGTCTGATTTTCAAATAAAATAATCTACTATGGAAAAGAAATCAGTCTTCAACAAAATAAGTAGCCAAGAACTCTTAAGGAATCCTCGAGAAAAAATAGAACTCCATATGGACGCTTGATGCTTGGCACAACTTGATATGAGAATCCTTGGACACGGCACATGCTGGCATGCATATTTCTTCTTTGGGCATGTGGAGAATGATGGCTCCAAAGGTGACGTAGATAAACCCAAATATGGCCCTATGGACCCAAAGCTAAATGCATTAAAATCTTATTGACTGAAAATAAATAACTAAAGTAGAATCAATCAAATGAAACTTCTTCAATTCCAATCGAATCTACATCATGTCGCTGACTTCTGATAGCTCCGATGTCCACACCAGATTTATAACAAACCAACCATTTCTTTAGTGTACAAAATCATACATTAATGTTTTATTTGAATATGGGATTAATGTGTTAGTTATTTCACTAATGATTTAATTTGATATAATTCTAATGAGTTAAATAAGGGATTTAACTTACATAAATAATAGACATTAAATTGGTGATTAAGTTTAATATAATTTTAATTAAGTTAATAAGAGAGAAAATTTAAGTTAAGATATTTTGGACAATTCTATGATTTTAGGAGTACTACCTACATGCATGCATGCATGCATGAGAGAGAGAGAGAGAGAGAGACAGAGAGAGAGAGAGAGAGACAGAGAGAGATGGTGGAAATACAGCCAAGGAGAGAAGGTGGAAAAAGAGTAGGAGAGGCTGATGACCATTGATGAAGAGTTTAATCTACAAGATCAACAAAGACCCATGAGAAAACCCAGAAAAGAATTGTACAACCACTAACAAATTCAGAAACAGATTACAAGCTTGCAGCAAGTATATATGAGGTGAAAACCCTCAGATAAGCAACAAAGAAAAAGAGATCTAATATCCTATGCTACTCTCAACAGAACTTACAGCATAACCTTTACGGAGTGCACCATAGATGGTCAAACTTTTGACCCCTTTGGGCAGGATCAAATTGAACTGCTTATTCCGCTCGCGTTAGCTCTCTCGGGAGGATCACCCAACCTGTTGCTGGTCGCAGAAGCTTCTGCAGAGTTCTCCATCTCATCACCTTCATACTGCAAATGACCGCATTGTGTAAGTTCATATTTTGTGCAAAATAACTGTTAAATTTGTTGAATCTCAACTCCAAAAGGAATTTTTAGACACTTATCGCAAGTTTGCAATTTTTTACAGGATTCGAGTGAAAATCCTGTGGAATTTGTGGATTGGGCCAGTATAACCAGCAAAATTATAGGCTACAAACTAGACTGGACAAAATATGCAGAAATAACTTTGGACTATACCAACCTAAATCACAAAAGGAGAAAAAGTAAAAAAGACCTCAACAAATCTTTTTTTCTTCCTATAGCATTTGGGCCAGCCCACTCTAACACTATTTCTCAGTATCTTTTGAACACAGGCCTATCCCAACCTGCAACCCATTTTTTACTGGTTATACTGACATGATCCATGAATCCTACAGAATTTTTAGTCCAATCTTGTAGGAAAATCCAAATAGAGTCTGTTTGGATTCTCCTAAAAGATTGGTTTAAAAATCCTGTATGTATTGGACCTGGTGGCCCATCCATTTTGCATTTTTTAAGAACTGGTCCAAACCCAACCCAATTCCTAGCCTTTGGCCTGTAGGACAAGATTTGGGCTAGGTGGTCTTTAGTTGATACAGAGCCATGGACAATCTAACCCGCAAACCCTATAGGATTTTTAGCCCAATCCTATAGAAATATCTAAACAAATTCTTAACAAAATTAAATCACGACTTTCGGGTTATGATCAAATTAGTTAAATAATATAATGAATCATCATATAATAAGACTTAAACAGGGTAGATAAATACAATAGAAGATTAGAAGGCCGAGTATCAGAAAAATGTGTAGATCACCAGATGAAGTGCTTAAGCGGATACCTCAAGCTGCTCCAGCACGTCGATTGTCTGATTCAGATCACCATGATTTGCATTCAACAATTCAGCAAGCGACTCCATAGAAATATTGGGAAACATGGATGAGAGCCAGTCCATCACCATATTGGGATCATCCACTGCACTTTGCTTCTCACTTGAAGGAATTGCATCTTGGAAAGTGTAATCAGAATTCCACGGGTCACCAATCTTTCGGGATGACTCATCGGAAGCGTTACGTTTCTCTAAACCCTGGACGTCATAATCCACCGAAACAGAGTCTAGTAGCTGGTAGTCTGCAGAGTTCTCAATGACTTCATTGTTTTCAGCATCACCCAATATCTTCTTGGTGGCCTTATTGTCTCTTTCAAAACTTACTCCAGGAATAACGTTTGAGAGAGGCACATAGGGAGTGGCGTATGGATTTAAAAGAGACTTCCCTTGCATCATTGTATCAGTTGGAGCAGCTCTGTCAAAATCACAATAAAATACATCCTCAGGGATAATTATAAAAGACAAACATCTAAAATCTAAAAGAAGGAATAGGATGATACTGCCACTAAGTTGAGGGAAATTAAGGGACGCAATAAACTGTCACCTAGTTACTAAGCATATTTAATTTCTGATAGTTAATTCTAGAAAAATGTAATTGCATAGGTTACTTCTGATATGAATAATACACCTTGGAATTTAGATTTTTGCTTCTATTAATAAGAAACAGAATTCCCTCAACACATTTGATAATAATTAATGAGTGGCACATCAGTAATTTCAGCTTGATAACATCTTTGTATCAACAATTTCTCTATAATTAATACAGCATGTAATGTGGTACACTTTTCAAGGCTTTAAAAAGGTGCTGGTTTATTAATCGTTTATGCTACTTAAGCACAGATGCTTGTGATTCAAACCTAGCAAATAAGTTGAAACATGCAGCTATCTGCAAAAAGAAGTTAATAAAATCACCCACATTGAATGTAAATGAAAATCAGTTGAACTTAAATAAAGAGAACAGAATCCAAAAGCTAGCACTCATGTGAACAAGAGAGGGAAATCAAGGCAAGAGAGTAGAATGAGGACAGAACAATTATGATTTATGACCAGTGAAGACAGACTTGCATCCTAAATTAAGCTACCATAATTAGGAGTATGACTAGTGTAAAGCCTTCGAGGGATGGTGGAAGGGGAAACCACCTGATGAAGAATCCCAAAATAATGAGCCATATAATCCCCATATTTTGTTCTAATTTTGAGAATCATTAGATAGCACCTTAAATGTGTCAAAAAATAATTACTTGCAAGAGTAATGTGTAACTTTTTTCTACAGAAACAACAAAGTGATGGAAAGTAAAGTTAGCCTTCACGTACCAAAATGCCTCTTACCTAGCTGGTCACTACTTGCATAACGGGTACAAATGATACACTCACTTTGGAGGCTGAAATAAACTAGAAGCTGAACAATAAGTTTTGAATTGGAAACTATGACAGTTCAGCACCATTTATTATTAAAAACTGAACCAAAAATTAAACTAGGCACCAAGGAACCGATTTAAACAAAAAAGAATGACAACAGCAACGAGCCTTCACTGGCATAGGACCTAAGATGATTTCTTACCAATACAAATAGAAAACAATCATGCTGAGATTCAAATTATGTTAAAAATCTATTCCAAATCAACAACAAGGTGACTAGTATGCAGTGTTTTAAGATGCAGTGGATGAGGTCGCACATGCATACGCTGTCCCTGGCTGCACTGCATTGCCTTATGCAGATAATTTATGCAGTTGGGCTGTATATGGGTCAAAAAGACAGTTCGCTTGGCACTATATGAATGCATATGAGTAGGATTAGCACCGGCCATTGCACATGTGCCTACTTATCATTGTATGACTGCATATGTGGCCACTCCTATTTATAAAGGCCCATACCAATAGGGTAGGTTCAAGTTGATGGTTGGGTTGGATGCGGGTTTCAGATGGCCAGATATATGTATATTAATAATTTCAATATGTTAATTCTGCTATAATAATTGCTATTAAGAATTAAATATTAAATAGTAAGCATTGATTGCTAGATGCTATTGTTATTAATGTTGTTGTTCAAGGTTTTAAATCCCATGAGACAAGACTATTTCAATTTTCTTATGGAATGAGATGCGCCGCCATCCCGTCTCGTCCCAACATTTGGGATAGAAGATGTTCCAAGACGTCCCGATTGGGATGCCGGGACACTAGTGGGATGGCCATATCCCAACACATTGGATCGTACCCCGTTCTGATATCCCACTGGGACCTGAATCCTTATTGCTATTATGTATTTAAAATGTTGCTATTATTATTAATCTTATTCAATATATTTTTATTTGTTTTCGTATATCTAAAATACTAGCCGCATATGCGGTCCCCATAATGCATATGAGCTATGCAATCCCTTGACCGCTTGCAGAGTGCAGCCTTTTAAACCATGCTATTATGTTTTGACAAAAACATTATAGAAACTTGCTTAGAAACCTAAAGTGCAATAATTATACCAAATAGAATCTCTAAGAATTTTATATTTTAAATTTATTGCAAAATGAATCAAAAATAAGCTAAATTTATTATATCGCAGTTCTACTTTCTGAGACTCGAATCTATGAATGCAGTAATTTAAATGTTCACAAGATAAGAAGAGTTTTATATTTTCCAAATTGCATATGATCTGATATTAGTCTTGGAGAGACAAAACACTTCATGATTACAACAGGACACAGAAACCATGTACTGGAACAATTCATCCCACAGAAAAGTATATATTCACAATGAGTTGGTCAAGGACAACATCACAGTGACCCCAAGAATCAGATGTTAGAAATGGAAGCAAGAGCGAAGCAATATTCAAACACCAACTTGAAACTGCAAAATAATAAACCACAATTAAACTTCAGGACAATTTGGTAACTTGTTGCAGCTAGTCAAATTGGCAGGAAGCTTAAGTAAGTTATATGGCATATGCAAATGACATGATGCTGTGCAATCGATGAAACAACATCTTAATTTTTGTACCAAATAAGCAAAGTATGGAAGCTAACAAATGGTTAACCCATAAACCCCGATATGTACGTTCTCAAAAGCCTTTGGATTTTGAATCAACTAAATCATAAGATCCTGCAAATCATAGCATCCTTGAGCAAAACATAGGCCATGTAATAAGCAGTTAGGCATCAGCGGCAATGTTGATGGTTAATCCATGTACATGGAACAGAGAGAGAGAGAGAATGATAAATACTTTTTTTTTGAAAAAAAAGAATGTTTCACGTGAGAGGTTCAGATTAATTTGTAGAATGAACAACAGTTGACCAAGATGATAATGATTAAAAAATGAGAGAACACAATAATAACCTATTATGTAAGTTGAAACCAGACAAACCAGCTAAAAGTTCACCCAAGTTAAAAGAAACCAAGAAAAGAAAAGAAAAAGAAATTAATCACCACTGGTCAAGGATGGCTATGTAGTAGTTGTTGTAACAAACAAGTGCTTCCATTACCGAACCTCAACTATACAAAACCTTCAAAAACAAATTATGTTAAGTCTAGTTTAACCCAAAACATCAGTTGGATTAGCGTAATAGGCAAATCCTTTAATCCAATCCATCCTACCAATTTCACCAAGTGTCTTTAGGAAAAGGATAAGATAGTCTGGAGTTCCTGATCATCCATCATTATGCCATTTTTTTCAAGCAGAATTAGAAATACTTTAAACGCATAACTATCATTATCATGCTGCTAGACAACCCCTCTACTTCACTATCTTAATGATTGTATCTTGTCTGGTAACTTGTCTCCACCATCACCTTTTCAAGGTATGAAATAGAACATAAAAGGAACTAAACAAGAATTGGTAATCTTACATTAGGAATGTCAAGTTGTGTAATTAAGAGAAAAATGACTAAAACAAGAATTACTCTTGTGACCTACAGTTATATTAGAATGAACTTCACAGTAACTGCAATCCTCACAAGCACTAAATACTAATGAATTAGTGACTCATCAGTGACCACCTCTCAGTGATTTTCTTTGTATCAATAAATAATATATACTAAACAACATAATCCAATATTAACTTTACTATTTACTTTGCATATTGACATCACAATTTAAATTATTTCCGATGGCTAAAGGAGATATCGGCAAGGTTAAGTTGCTATGCAGATCATACAATCTTCTTCAAGAATAGTCACAACATAAAGAACGGAAGTACATGTCATTAATTTATCTAGATGAGAAGGAAATTGTTTGTACCATGCACTGCGTGCATAAGAATCTTGAAGTCAGTGGAAATAAGTTGAAAAAACTCTCAGACTTTAGTTGGAAGTTCATATCAAGACATGTAACCATACTATTCTCATCAGATTATCAGTGAATTTGAATCACATACCAGACAAGGATCAGTAACGTAAGTCATCCACACGACATAATAAATAACGCATTAAAAAGGTACTGCAAACTAGAACAAAACACCTGAATCCCATTATCAACATAAAAGAATTTCTAAACATGGCTTCTCGTATATTTAACTAATCAAGATCCAGAAACACTATGAGAATGTTAAAACCTCCTAATAGAATTTACATAGTTGCTCAAGAAAGCCTTCCAGGACTCTGACGTACAACATCTTTATATCAGGATTACATAAGAAATTCCACTTGACATAGAATATAAAATCCTAAGTTTAAAATAAATAAAAGTTCAACATAAGTCAAAATAACAGAAGAAATTCACAAATACAATAAAAACACAGCAAAATCTTGCCCTAAGCAACCATCAAAACATTCAAGAACGAAACAAAATTCTTCAGAAATAAAAGAGAATGAGATTCTTTATCATAATTGCCCGCCAACCTTTTCAAGAACACGAAAAATCAATCAAATGAATCCCCAAGAAAGAAATCCAAGAGAATTGCTAATTTTCCCGAGTAAGCTCAGGAAAGCATAACGCACAACAAGAAGAAAGTAAAGAAAACCAGAAGCCGGCACCGCCATCAATATCTTGTAGCTTTTTTTTGAAAAAAAAATAAAGCCTAATTCTTTACCTCTTCACGAATTCCAGAACCCTAATCGTTCCATCCCACGACACAAAGAAGAGATCAAATTGATGTACTTCAAGTCTTTAACCGAAGGATCGCAGCCAGATTAGGAAAAAAAAAATGCAATCGAAAAATAAATAGAAAGAAAAGAAAGATCAAAATTGGATTACAAACAGATAAATTTCTAAAAGAATCGCCGATAGAAATCGTACAGAAAAGATCGCAGGAAATAAAAGAAAGAGAAACGAAGACCGGAGAATGTTCCGATCGAGCCTCACCTGGGAGAAATAAATCGGAGGGCGATAGAAACCCTAGCTCCAGTTCCTCGTCCTCGCCCAAGATCGACCGAATAGTTAAGGTCACGACCCACGGAGCGGAATAAGGCAATGGAATGGGGACGAATATTTTGATGGAAAGGCATGGTCGGAAAGGTCATATTTATAGTGGGGGAAGGTTGGATGGGCCTGGGTGGAGGGAAAGTTATCCCACACGCTTCTTCAATTTGTACATAACGTATGGCTGTTAGCTACCACTGTAATTCGGTAGCTATTCCGTTGTGGTGGTCTTCAAGTAAAGGATTTAATATCAGTCTCATCAAAATAAATAAAACTTTTCATTGCAGCGACTAATAATAATTGTCTGTGGTTAGCTTATCTCGATCCAAAAAAAAAAAAAAAAAAAAAAAAAAGACAGAAACCATCATTATGGGATGATGGTGTCAAAATTGAAATCAACAAGCTCCACGAAAAATATTTCTGCCAAATCAAAACAAAAAATAATTCTGCAAAACCACAGTCAGATGTCAACATTCCAAACTTAAATGCGAAAGATGTAAATCATCCAGTGTTATCAAAACAAAATGAACTTCAAAAATTTGTTCCATTGCTGGGATTCCATCAAAAGATTAGATTTTTTTTTTTGGTAATCAAAGTCCACTCAAAAGGCAAAAATTTTAATCTTTGTGCTGAATCTACAAACCTATTTTCACAATCTGCAACTGTTTATGATAATTTATTAGATGTAATAATATGGCAATAGGTAGAACAAGAGAGCTAGCAAGAATGGTCCACCATAAATAATTTAAATCCAGGTTGCCACAAAGACGTCTCTATGTCCTTATTTATTTATTTATTAAGGACTTGTTTGGTTCACGAAAAAAAAAAAAATTATAAAATATTTTTTTAAAAAATAACTTCACAGAAAGCTACTTTCTGAGAATATGATTTTGATATACTTGGTTGACTATGAAAAAGTAATTTATTATAAAGTATCTTATGTTTGGATGAGCATCTATTTTTCTGAAAAAACTATATAAAATACTTATTACATCCTTAGTAGATATAAAATTATATATTTTTACTCATAAATTTTATATAAATATAAATATTATATTTATATTGATATAAATATAACATTAATATATTATAATATAAGATTAGATCATAATAATTTATTATATTAATATAATACTAATATATTGATATTATATTAATATAATATGAATATTTTAATATAATAAATTTATTAATATAGATATTATAATATTATATTAATATAAATATTTAAATAATATTAAAATATAATGAATATTAATATTATATTTATATAAATATTAGAATCATATTAATATAATATTACATTACTATTCAGTATTTCATTCTAACCATTCATTGATATTTTACTAAATTTTAATTGCGAATCTTAAAAGAGTATTTTAGGAAAGAAAAAAGTACCATCATTTTTCATGTCACGAAAAATGTCAAAACCCACATCCTCCATGAGTTTCTACTTCCCATAAGAAGTGCTTTTTCTACTCACTCTTCTTTTAAAACTCCAACCAAACAAGAAGCATTTTCTCCACTTCCGAGGAGGTATCTCTTCCTCCCTCTACTTTCCGTCAACCAAATGAGTTCTAAGGTTTCATTAGCCCCAATAACCCCCTGGAAACAGATCCTCTCCATTATTTCCTATTAATAGTTATAATTAAAATGAAAGATGAAGGTTCCCAGCCAGGCGTTTGATGAAATTTTTGACAAATTAATGATTATGACAGAAGTCATCACTTTTGGTGAAACGAGAAAAAACTTAATGACAAGAAGAGTAAAATAATAGTATTATTTGATCATATCACCATTCAGAAAGCAAATAACATTTGTATCCACTGTTCACATTTCAATGACTTGTATGATGAATGGCAGTGGGCGCGATGCAAGAATATCCACTACTAAAAAGTAACTAAACTCATCATGAGTTTTCCTACTAAATCTTCTGGATTATCTATTCGCTTCTCATAAACCATTTGACGACTCAGAGATGGTGATGATGGAAGTTTGGAAGTGCCACCAGTCATTCTCCAAGAAATGATGGGAAGAATTACCTGCGAGCTCAACCGAGAAACTTCAAGTGCCTGTAGGTATACACCTTTATACATGACAAAGAAGCACCTGAAATCAAAGTTTCTGAACTACAGATGAGAAAGACCTGTTACAGTGTAGCAAATCAGCAAATGCATCGTAAAAGCTCTTTGTCCAAAAATTTATATGTCTTCCGGACACGGTTTCTATGTTTTTGTAGGCATTGGCATTAGTCAACGAGTTGTGGCCGTATCAAACACAACAAAAATATTCCTTATGACAATGACACACCAAATCACATTAAGTATTCTAGTACAAGTCTCATGAACTTAATTATTGCATATTATTACATATATACAATGGTCAAACTTATGCCAGAAAAATAGCAGACCATGCAAAGAAAACTTGTCATTAAAAAGAAATATTGTTTATTACTCATTAGGTGTGAAATGTGACCATACATCCATTCTTCCAATGTTTTTCATATGCTATGCCATATGACATCAGTGAAGCATTGACTGCAGGATAATGGCAATTTGGAGAATGATTCAAACCAGATCCACACGCAGCCCATAAGAGAAAAAAAAAGAGCTACCAAAATTTGCTTTTTGAGGATATCATGGCTACTTCTACAAAAGCATTGTGTCACCGCAGCCGGTTAAATAGTCCAAAAGAACCAGCCTCAATATCTAAAAGAATTACCATCTCCATGTCACCTCGATCATTGTTAACAACCAATGCAGGAAACACCAATAATAAAGTGAGGTAAGCAAGTGAAAATTTGCTACATTTGGAGGCAAAGGCAGAAAAACATGCCCCCACCATGTGAGCAAAATATTCTCTTCAATTTGATTACAAATCCCAAGTCTCACTACAAGAATTTAGTTTTTTAGTGGCATCAAAAATCGCCACTAAAAGACCTAAATATTGTCACTAAAACCAATATTCCTATCACTCACACGAACTCAACTGCAACATCGGTTCATCTGAATACCTCTTCATCAATCGCCCAAACCTCCTTGCTTGAGATCTGGGCTTCACAATGTTAACATTGCTCCACTGGGAACATGGATCTACCCACCATCTATTCCTGCTAGTGCACCAAGCCCCAGCAACAGATCGATGACGTCGACGTCTGAATATTTTGTCATCTATCTCCTCTAGCACAGGATCATCCTTGCTGAACTTCCTTGCAAAAGGCACTCCACTCTCTACCATCTTAGCATAGTCTGTCATGTTAAGGAGGCGGGGCTCCATCTGCGGTGGATTTTTCCAAACTACATACCTTAGGTCACTGTTCACTGTTGTGTTTTGGTAATCAGGAGAGCTGCATATGACAGAATGGAAATAACCTTCTAGGGGTAGCTTTACATTTGTAAAATACATTAGAAGAGTTCGCGGCAGATTGTCCCAACCCAGAACACAGTATTTCATAAATCGCCGGCTGAGAATGACCCATGGAGAACCTATTTAGATGAAAATGAGTTTGAAGAAAAAGATATCAGATACAGCTATAAACAAAATCTGAGGGAGCAAGATGGAGGAACAAGAAAAACTTTACCTGTGAAAAATTTGAAAGCATCAGGAGTTGGCCGCTTCTGAGAAGCTTCAAAGAAATTGTTCCTTCCAGACAAATAGATGCCAGCATCGACTATAATTGGCTGAACCCTTTGATATCTGAACGAATGAAGTTGCAAAAGTTCAGAAAAAAACCAGAGGCAATTCACAAAAACATGGAAGAAGATATCATGTGCCTACTCTTTCCATCCAAGGTCACTGGTGTGATCTATGAAGTTAATTAAGGTCCCTTGGCACAGAGGGGAAGACATGAATCAAATCTGCAGCAAAAAGAAGACCAACAAACAGCAACTTTTCTCAGCATAATTTTGAACAAAAAACCCAGCATAGCTTGAAACTCTAGATATTTAGAAGATATAACATGACCAAGG
This sequence comes from Elaeis guineensis, assembly GCF_000442705.2. Classification (NCBI taxonomy): domain Eukaryota; kingdom Viridiplantae; phylum Streptophyta; class Magnoliopsida; order Arecales; family Arecaceae; genus Elaeis; species Elaeis guineensis. Next base: position 90,715,837 of record NC_025999.2, read on the forward strand.
ATTGCTCAGAAAATGCCATCCCCAACATGCAAGTTCATAACCAAAAATCAATTATGATGTACAAGGAACTTTGAACAAAGTGGTAACAAATGGAAAAGAAACAAATCACACAATAATGCTAAAAGACCAGAAAAATGAAACAAAAGATCGAATAACTGTGATATAAATATGGCAAGTCATAGCAACAAACTGTGTGCTTTTAAGGTTTCATCAGATAAGCCCATGACAGTGAGTACATATCGAAGCTAGTAAACTGGTTAGCTTCATTTTCTTTATCACGGAACCCAGACAATGTGGCATTCCCATTCTTCCAGTGGCCTTAACCAGTGAGCTTGATTTGCAATCCACGTCTACAGAGTCTTTACAACACCTCTGTCTTGAATTTTACATTCAGTTTTTTGATCAAGCAACCAGAATGACATAACAAAGGGCATCCCAGTGCCATGAGGCTCCTACCACTATGGGGTCTGGAGGGGGTCAAATGAATATAGCCTTACCCTAGCATGCGGAGAAGCTGTTTCTGTGTTTCAAACTATGACACCCGGTCACAATGGAGCAAACTTACCGTTGCGCCAAAGGCTGCCCTCCAACCAGAGTGATAGAGCGACTATAAGAAAATGGGTCAAGCCTCGCTAGCTTACTAATGTACATTATGCAACAGCAAAGGAAAAATATCATTACATTCCCAGTGCAAACCTAATTAGCTATGAAACAAGTGCAGAGATCAAAATCATAAACTTCAACCGTGTAACAGAAAACTAAAGTTAATCTATAATTTCACAAAAGTAACTCCAATATTTCAAGAAAACCATGCATAAATTTGGACGGAGTTACTTAGCCAATGGTTGGAGCTCATTCACTCCCTAAATTGAAGTCAGCATACTCAAGCCAAACATAAGAGGTGCCTCTAGAGAAGTAACAGTATACAGAAAATAATGATCCACATCAGCCAGCGGCATGCAATCACACACAGGCATACCACATGGTTGCAAATTGATTTTCTAAATATCATCATGTCCCATCGATTTTCTTTCTAAATATTGAGATGCCACAAAAATGATATCTTGAACTCCAAACAACAAAAAAACGAATCTTTTTGCAATAAAAACCACGTACCATCCTGCGTGACAAGCGGATAATCCGCAGCGCTGAGGGTCACGAACCAATCCCAGCCGCCGTCCAGCCGGAGGAGCACCGCGGCGGCATGAAGCGTCGCAGCGAGCACGGAGGACCCCATGTAGGACATAGCGTCGGGCTTCCTTACCACGTGCACGTTCCCGAAGGCCCGGATGGCCGGGATCGAGAGCCGGACGGAGGTGGCCAGATCGGCCCGCTCCCAGGCGGGGGCGTCGGCGGAGAGATGGAGGAGGTAGCAGTTCCGGGGATGGTAGACGGCGAGTAGGAGGCGGAGAATGCGGTGGGTGTCGCCGCGGCCGCCGGAGATGAAATACGCGAAGGCCGGGGGTTGGGCGGCGCCGCGGCGGACGTAGGATGGGGACGGCAGGGTGTCGCAGAACACGGTGAAACCGGAGATGAACAGGAGGAGGGAGACGAAAGAGAAGGAGAAGAGAGGGAAGAGCCATTTCTCGGCCGCCATGTTCCGGGCGCATGCGAGGATCAGCGTTGGGGCTAGACTCTTGATCGAGGGCAATGGAGCTGATCGCAGGGGCTTGAAATGGGGGCTAGGGTTTGCTCAAATACCAGAAGAACCATAGGAATTGGGGTTAGGGTTGGGGGAGATCGCACCTCGAGGGTCGTCTCGTCCCCGTCGATCTCCAGAAAAAAAAAAAAAAAAACTGGGTACGGAGCTCTCAGAAGAGAGAGGTTTCGTGAAGGACGAGCGGGAGGAATGCAGGGGGATAGGGGAAACAAATTGGGAAACGATCGAGAATCGTGATCCTGCTTTCGAGGACGAGCATTCCGGTCCTCAGTCAGTTGCCGTTGGAAGAAATGGAAGTAAAAAAAAAAAAAACGTTTTTTTTTTTTGTTACGAAAAAATTATCGTCGTTTTACAGTTGATCTGGATCTTGAAAAGCAAATATTTTTTTATGTTTTTTCACCGCAATTGCAACAATCTCTTTTATTAGACCGTTGCATAATCTAAATTCAAATGAATGACACATGGCAATGTCGATCTATATGTAGCGGACGTAGCGGTGTAGAAAATGGGAGACTTATTCATTTGCAAAAATTTTCTCTATTTTTATTGTATCATTGCAAACTTATTTTCCATTAGTTCTTTTTTTATAATTTTTAAAAAAATTCTTCTGAAGATAAGTGAGCATTGTCTAGGCTAATGGTTTGATTTTCGCCTCCATGTCCTATTTCCATCACATAGAAGTTTCCATGCAGATCAAGAATGTGTCCATCTCATGTGTCCTTTCATGGCAATGAACCACTTCACTCTATATGGCAATGCTCACAGTTTATGCGAAGTGTACACACCATCATTTTTCAAGCAAAAGCATATACAACAATTTGAATATTTATTTGAATATTATAAATACCCTTCAAAGAAAATTGTGAGAGCCTACCAAAAAAAACAAATGGTGTGTGTCCGCGCGCGCGCGAGAGAGAGAGAGAGAGAGAGAGAGAGGGAGAGAGAAGGCCTGCGTTGAGAGCTTTTTGGAGGTACAATGACCCAAGTACACCAGTTTTTTTTTTAGGTCACCCAGATGATCCAAGTACACCTAAGAATGGTTTCAAGTGGTGCAGCAAGCACCAGTCATGAAAACTTCGCATAACATAAGATTGACCAAGACACTGGATGTTTCTATTCGTTTGCCGGGCACAGAACGGGCATCTGCTATGGGATCGGCGGCCAGGAAAATTAAAGGGCGTCAATCTTCTCGACGGATGCCAAAGAAAGGAGAAAGGAAGTAAAAGAATTCGATGAATGCGTGCCATTATGAATGCTGGGAAGAATAATAAATTAATAATTAGCATAAAACCTGCCCAAAGCACAGGATATATTTTCTAAAAAAAATAATATTCATAATTAATTATAAAATTATTTAGAAAATAATGTATATTCTACTAAAATATAAAATATTTATTTATTAATAAGTATTTTTCCTTAATTTTATTAGAAATATTATTTTATTAATATAGTAATACATTCTTAAATATTATTTAATATTCTAAAATATTATTACTAAAATAGATTTTTTATTAAAAATCATTATCATTATCATGAGATAATGATAAAATGCCCAGAGAGTACAAGATGCTAAGTAGAAATGTTTTTTTTTTTTTTCCTACCATACTAAAAAGGTTATCCTTCAGAAACTTTTTTGTATATAAATACTTATTTGTAAACATGGTAAATAGAGGCTTTACCTGCACTATCTTTTATTTAGAAAATATATCATCTCTAAAATATTTTTTAAAATTTATATATTTCATTAATATATAATATATTTATTTTATTTATAAATATTTTTATCAAGTCTTAGTCTCGGAAGTTCTACTCCTTTTTCCTTTTTGATCACTAAGGTTTTTAATAGTCTTTTAATGATATTAATATCATTACTTATTTTTCTTCCATCAATGGAGTTAATAATCACATCAAATTTTTCAGTTTAGAAGACTCTTTTAACTAAAAATACAAAAATGTCATTATTCAAACCATCGGTGTTAAACTACGAAAATATTGGATGTAATGCCATCATAACGATGGGTGGAGATTTATACATAAGGATCGGAGCTCTGCCAACGGAAGGCACTGTTTATATATGTCACGTCCCCGACCCGAGATTTGAATCGAGGGTCCTGACAACCGCCGCATACTCATAGAATACTTTTTCCATAAGCATGCAAGACATCTCATCATGATATCTTCACACAAAGTTAAATAATTTTTTTTATATATTTAATAATCAAACCTTAGTTCAATTAACAAATCAAAATTCAATGTTCAAGAAAATAACTGTTTGACAAAGTCAACACTAAAAAAAACTAAAAGTCTTGAATCAAATCTGAGAAAATCTTAAATCAATGAGCTAACTCCATCTCTAATCGCTCTCCCAACCGAAATCCCGCATCACGCTAATTTTCTGGATCTGTAAGAAAAACATAAAACTCATCATGAGCTAAATAGCCCAGTAAGCAGTGTATACCTTTAACTGAATAAATCAGGTAATTATTTCTATACATATCGATTTACTGATATAACAAAATCAATATGTAATTTCATGAAATCATAATCATAGTATCAATCATACATAAAAGTCAATTCATCGTAATTTTCAATTATGCTTTTCATCTTAAATTCATCAATTTCTTAAGTTCTTCTTACCAACCATGACTGTGACCACATTATCCCTGTGGCAGGGTCATAATACCGCGTATCTGCTTGCGGTGGGCTGCGAATCATCTGGCAGCCAAGTCCTTTGGAACCGCTGGTCTCGCTGGCGGTTTGTCGCTGGTCTCTCTGGCGACATGTCGCTGGTCTCGCTGGCGACATAAACCCTCAGGACAGTCAATTTGCCAACGTATATGCCCCCATTAGCGGGGTTCTCAACACAATCAGGTTGTCAAATTTATGTTGTCTTCCAATTCATATATGATTTTCAAAAATAATATTAATAAATGATTTTCGAGTCAAACATCATCATAATAATTATTCAACAAATAACTTCAATCATAAATAATTTTTTACAATTAACTTTAATCATAAATAATTTCAACAATTATTTCAATAAATAATTTCAATCACAAGCATGCATAAATTTATTTAATTCAAAATTTTATAATTTATCAGATAAATTCAATAAAAGTAAACACTACTTACCTCAAAAAAAAAATTCAAACTAGAAATTCTAGGAATCTCGAAAATCCTTCTCTGAACCTGATACGTCAAATATCATGTTTTTAATCAAAATTTTATCGAATTAAAAATAACTAAAATTGTTAAAATCTAATGTCTCCATAAGGATCAATCTTGACGACAGCATCTAGGATTTTCGGACTAATCCATGGAAACCCTACTTATATTTATGTATTTTTATTTTATTACTAATTAATTTTTTTTAAAATAATTAATTTCATAAATCTTAAAAATCTAAAAGAGAGAGAGAGAGAGCAGAGAGAGAAAGTTTCTCTCTCCCTATTTATTTATTTATTTATTTTTTCTTTTCTTCTTCTTTTTTTTTCTTTTTCTTCTTTTTTCTTTTTCTTCTTTTTCTTCTTTTTCTTCTTTTTCTTCTTTTTTTTTCTTTTCTTCTTCTTTTTTTCTTCTTCTTTTTTTCTTTTCTTCTTCTTTTTTTCTTCTTCTTCCACGCCGGAATAGAGGACCGGCGTGGCCCTTCCTTGGCCGACCATTCAAGCTGCGGCCGTCGTGGCGGAGACCGACGGCAGAGGGAGGCTGCTCCCCCGGTTACGGAGGAGCATGGCCGGCGGTCAATTGCGATCGTCGACGTCGGAAAATTCATGGAAAAAGAGGCCCAAAACATAGTCTCTTTTCCGACCGAAAATCGGCGACACTCGTCGCCGGCAGCCTCGAGCAAAGGTACGAGAAGAAAAGGAAGAAAGAGAGGAAGGAGAGGAAGACTCACCTCGGCCTCCGGTGACCCCACCGGTGAGCAATCATGACGAGAATCAAGACGGTGTCCGCGGCTCCGATCGAGAAAAATAGGGAGAAAGAAAGAAGAAGGAGGCTGATGGTCGATTCTAAGGAGAGGGGAGATCTTCTTATAGAGGGTCCTAGGACTTCGAGAGGTCCTAGGACTCCCAAATCGCTCGGGTTTCGCCGGAGAAGAAGACTCCTATCGGGAGTCTTCTTCCCGGTTTTACTCTATTTTTTTTTTTTTGTTGGGCTTGGATCTTGATGTCATGGGCTTGGGCTTAGGCTATAATATTCTTCACCCCTAAAAAGAAATTTCGTCCTCGAAATTTTTCATACCTGTAGTCTCGAAGAGCTGGGGATATTTTTGCTTCATTTCTTCCTCTAGCTCCCAAGTAGCTTCTCTTTCTGAATGTCGACTCCACTGTACCTTGACATAAGGAATATTGCGACGTCTCAGCACCTGTTCTTTACGGTCTACGATCCGTATCGGGTATTCTTCATATGTTAGATCTTTTCTGGCTTGTACTGGTTCAAGTTCCACGATGTGACTTGGATCTGGTAAATATTTCTTTAACATAGAAACATGAAAAATATTATGTACTCCTGCAAGTGAAGGGGGTAAGGCAAGTCGATAAGCCACCTCACCAATTCTTTCCAAAATCTCAAACGGACCCACATATCTAGGATTCAATTTGCCACTAATGCCAAATCTTGAGATTTCTTTTGAAGGAGATACTTTAAGAAATACATGGTCACCGACTTAAAATTCTAATTTTCGTCTCCTATTATCTGCATAACTTTTCTGTCTGCTTTGTGCTGTCCGAAGTCGTTCTTTAATTAATTGAATCTTCTCGACTGCTTGTTGAACAAGTTCGGGATCCAATATTCTTCGCTCACCAATATCATCCCAGTGAATCGGTGATCGACATCTTCTACCATATAAAGCTTCATAAGGTGCCATTCCAATGCTAGCCTGATAACTGTTATTGTAAGCGAACTCAATCAAAGGTAGATGCTCATCCCATGAACTTTTCATATCCAAAATACAGGTTCTCAATATATCTTCTAAGATCTGAATAGTTCTCTCTGACTGACCATCAGTCTGTGGATGAAAAGCTGTACTGAAGTTCAATTTTATTCCTAATGCCTTGTGTAAGCTCTTCCAAAACTGTGATACAAATCTGGTGTCTCGATCCGATACGATGGTCACTGGAATTTCATGTAGCCTTACAATTTCTTTCATATATAACTTTGCTAGTCTTTCCAAAGTAAATCCAACTCTAATTGATAGAAAGTGTGCAGACTTTGTCAATCGGTCCACAATCACCCAGGCTGCATCATTTTTACTGGGAGTCTTCGGTAGTCCAGTTACAAAATTCATAGTGATATGTTCCCACTTCCATACTGGAATATCAAGAGGTTGAAGTAGTCCCGCAGGTCTCTGATGTTCAGCTTTAACTTGTTGACACACCAAATATTGGGCCACGAATTGAGCGATCTCTCTCTTCATATTATTCCACCAATACATTTTTTTTAAGTCTCTATACATCTTAGTACCTCCCGGATGAACTGTATAGCCGGTCTGATGTGCCTCCTGAAGTATTTCATGCTTGAGTGCTGAATCATTGGGTACGCAAATCCTATTTTCGAACCTTAACGAACCATCTTCATGTATCTTGAATTCAGATTGAACACCAGCTTTCACTGAATTTCTTATTTTCATTAGTTGTGGATCATCATTCTGGACAACTATAATTCTTTCAATGAGTGTTGGCTGAACCCTCATGTTGGCTAACCGTACTGTTGAGTCATATATTCGGATGTCTAATTCCAGTTTTCTTATATCCTCCAATAATTGGCTTTGATGTGTAATTAAAACTGCCAAATTTTCCACAGATTTTCTACTAAGGGCATCAGCAACGACATTAGCTTTTCCCGGATGATAATGGATTGTTAAATCATAATCCTTCAATAGTTCTAACCACCTTCTCTGTCTCATGTTTAATTCTTTCTGCGTAAAAATATACTTCAAACTCTTATGATCAGTAAACACTTCACACTGCGCACCGTATAAGTGATGTCTCCAAATTTTTAGGATAAAAATTACTGCAGCTAATTCCAAATCATGTGTCGGATAATTCTGTTCATATGATTTCAATTATCTTGAGGCATAGGCTACTACCTTACCATGTTACATCAATACACAGCCGAGTCCCTTTTTAGATGCATCACTATATATTGTGAAACCTTCATCTCCTGCTGGTATAGTAAGGATAGGGGCTGAAACTAATCATTGTTTTAATTCTTGAAAACTCTGTTCACAATCTTCGGTCCACTCGAATTTAACTCCTTTTTGAGTAAGACGAGTCAAAGGTGCAGCTATGCGGGAGAATCCTTCTACAAATCGTCTGTAATATCCTGCCATTCTCAGAAAACTTCGAATCTCAGAAATATTTGTAGGTCTGTTCCACTGCATCACAGCTTCCACTTTTGCAGGATCCATAAAAATTCTATCTTTAGATACGATGTGTCCTAAAAAGACTATTTTGTCCAGCCAAAATTTACACTTCTTAAATTTGGCATGAAACTTTTCTTTCCTCAATATTTGTAGTACACACCATAAATATTCTTTATGCTCCAATTTACTTCTCCAATATATCAAGATATCGTCAATAAATACGATAACAAACTTATCAAGATAGGATTTGAATATTATGTTCATTAAATCCATAAAGGCTGCTGGAGCATTGGTTAACCCAAAAGGCATCACTAAAAATTCATAATGTCCATAACGAGTTCTAAATGCAGTCTTTGGTATGTCCTCTATTTTAATTTTTAACTGATGATACCCTGAACGAAGATCAATTTTAGAAAAGACTTGTGCACCTTGCAGCTGATCAAACAAATCATCAATTTGAGGTAGAGGATATTTATTTCTGATAGTATTTTTATTCAACTCTCTATAGTCGATACAAAGTCTCATACTATCATTCTTCTTTTTCACAAATAAGACTGGAGCTCCCCAAGAAGATACACTAGGCCTTATAAAATTTTTATCCAATAAATTCTGTAATTGATCTTTTAACTCCTTCAACTCCATAGGGGCCATTCTGTAAGGAGCTTTAGAAATCGGACTGGTATTGGGTGCCAACTCAATAGTAAATTCAATTTCTCTATCTGGTGGTAGTCCGACTAAATCATCAATGAATACATCCAAAAATTCATTTACGATAGGAATATCCTGTAACTTCAATTCATGATTTTCTTTATTCTTTATTGATACTAGGTAACCTCTACATCCCTTTCTTATCATCTGTCTAGCTTGCACAAATGAAACAATACGTGGAGGGATAGTTCCTGTACTTCCATCAAAACTAAAAGTTAATTCTCTCGGTATGTGAAAGTTCACTCTCTTTCCATGACAATCCACAGAGGCATGATAAGTAGCCAGCCAATCCATTCGTAGAATGACATCGAAATCATGCATATCCAGGACCACCAAATCTATCAATAATTCTCTTTCTCCTATCTTGATACTACAGGACTTGCACACACTTTCAGTACTCAAAATACCACCTACTGGTGTCTCAACATATAATTTGGTTTTCATGGGTTCACAACCTATATCATGTTGTCTAATAAAAGTAGTGGATATAAAGGAGTGTGTAGCACCAGAATCAAACAAAACTGAAGCATGAATACCAGATACAGGAATGGTACCTGTCACCACAGCATTGAAGGCCTGAGCATCCTGTTGTGTGAGTGCATAGATCCTTCCTTGAGTTTTTGGCCTTTGACCTCCGTCCTTTGCTTGTGTTGATCTATTTTCGTCCATCTGGGGGCAATCTGCAATCTTGTGTCCTTTCTGTCCACATCTAAAACACGAACCAGTATTCCATGGGCAATTAAAAATCTCATGCTCTCTTCGACCGCATCTCGAATATCTAGCTGCCTCATTCTCACGATTCTTATCAATTGCTGGCTTCTTTGCTGGAACCTTATTGTTCTGATTTCGTCCTTGAGTTTCACTAAACCTATTTCTCTTCTTCTGATTCCGTTCTCGCTCTACATGAGCTTCATTAACTTCTCTCTCAATTATTAGAGCTTTGTTCACAACTGAGACATAGGTAGTTAGCTCATAGGGTACAATCTATTTTCTGATTTTTGTCTTCAGTCCCATTTCAAATTTGTGTACTCTGTCTTGCTCAATCTCAACTAATCTTGGAACAAACTTGGCTAACTCCGTGAATTTAGCTTCATATTCTGCAACGGATCTGTTTTCCTGTTTCAGGTGAATGAACTCCTGCTCTTTCTGTATTCTGACACTTCGGGAGAAATACTTGTCAAAGAATTCATCTCGAAATCTCTCCTAAGTGAGTGGTATCCTATCGTGCTCATATTTTTATTTCAGTATACGTCACCAGTTGTATGCCTCGCCTTGTAACAGATAGGTTGTATAGCGGATCTTCTCTTCATCGTGGCATTCTTGCACGGCGAAGGCCTTTTTCATTTCTATAATCCAGTTATCTGCTTCCAGTGGCTCGATGGTCTCTTTGAAGGCTGGAGGAGCTAGCTTCTTAAATTCGACGATATTGTTTCTCTGCATCGGATGTTCTCCATGTCCAGGTGTTGGTGGAAATTGCTGGCGTGGCTGTGCATGTTGTTGTTGAAGTAACTGTTGCTGTGTTTGAACTACTCCGATCAGAGTTTGCATTAGTTGAGTCATGTTCGGCTCCTCCTGTACTGTCGGAGTATTATCGGTAGGATCATGGATTCCCTCCTGCTGAGTTGTGCCGCTGTTTAATTGGGGAGTATTATCGTCAAGTGGATTTGATGTCCCTCCTACCACTCCTTGAGTATTCTTCGCTCGTCGTGGAGGCATATTGACCTATGATAGATTTGAGATAATAACTTATCCTTATTAAGATTATAACTTACTTGTGACAAGTCAAATCATAATCATCATAACTAACCTTTCAATTTCCTAATGTCTACCCATCACTCGCTCACTCTATTCTATATGTCTCTATCTATCTACTTATGCTCTGATACCATATTAATTGTCACGCCCCCGATCCGAGATTTGAATCGAGGGTCATGGCAACCGCCGCATACTCATAGAATACTTTTTCCATAAGCATGCAAGGCATCTCATCATGATATCTTCACACAAAGTTAAATAATTTTTTTTTTTTTATATTTAATAATCAAACCTTAGTTCAATTAACAAATCAAAATTCAATGTTCAAGAAAATAACTGTTTGACAAAGTCAACACTAAAAAAAATAAAAGTCTTGAATCAAATCTGAGAAAATCCTAAATCAATGAGCTAACTCCATCTCTAATCGCTCTTCCAACCGAAATCCCGCATCACGCTAATTTTCTGGATCTGTAAGAAAAACATAAAACTCATCATGAGCTAAATAGCCCAGTAAGTAGTGTATACCTTTAACTGAATAAATCAGGTAATTATTTCTATACATATCGATTTACTGATATAACAAAATCAATATGTAATTTCATGAAATCATAATCATACTATCAATCATACATAAAAGTCAATTCATCGTAATTTTCAATTATGCTTTTCATCTTAAATTCATCAATTTCTTAAGTTCTTCTTACCAACCATGACTATGACCACATTATCCCTGTGGCAGGGTCATAATACCGCGTATCTGCTTGCGGTGGGCTGCGAATCATCTGACAGCCAAGTCCTTTGGAACCGCTGGTCTCGCTGGCGATTTGTTGCTGGTCTCTCTGGCGATATATCGCTGGTCTCGTTGGCGACATAAACCCTCAGGACAGTCAATTTGCCAACGTATATGCCCCCATTGGCGAGGTCCTCAACACAGTCAGGTTGTCAAATTTATGTTGTCTTCCAATTCATATATGATTTTCAAAAATAATATTAATAAATGATATTCGAGTCAAATCAATCATATCATTCTTTGTGATCATACATCATCATAATAATTATTCAACAAATAACTTCAATCATAAATAATTTTCTATAATTAACTTTAATCATAAATAATTTCAATAATTATTTCAATAAATAATTTCAATCACAAGCATGCATAAATTTATTTAATTCAAAATTTTATAATTTACCAGATAAATTCAATAAAAGTAAATACTACTTACCTCAAAAGAAAATCCAAACTAAAAATTCTAAGAATCTCAAAAATCCTTCTCTGAACCTGATACGTCAAATATCATATTTTTAATCAAAATTTTAATGAATTAAAAATAACTAAAATTGTTAAAATCTAATGTCCCATAAGGATCAATCTTGACGACAGCATCTAGGATTTTCGGACTAATCCATGAAAACCCTACTTATATTTATTTATTTTTATTTTATTGCTAATTAATTTTTTTTTAAATAATTAATTTCATAAATCTTAAAAATCTAAGAGAGAGAGAGAGAGCAGAGAGAGAAAGTTTCTCTCTTCCTATTTATTTATTTATTTATTTTTCTTTTCTTCTTCTTTTTTTTTCTTTTTCTTCTTTTTTCTTTTTCTTCTTTTTCTTCTTTTTTTCTTTTTCTTCTTTTTCTTTTTTTTCTTTTCTTCTTCTTTTTTTCTTCGTTTTTTCTTTTCTTCTTCTTCCACGTCGGAACAGAGGACCGGCGTGGCCCTTCCTTGGCCGGTCGTTCAGACTGCGGTCGTCGTGACGGAGACCGGTGGCAGAGGGAGGCTGCTCCCCCGGTTACGGAGGAGCATGGCCGGCAGTCGATTGCGATCGCCGGCGCCGGAAAATCCAAGGAAAAAGAGGCCCAAAACAGAGTCTCTTTTCCGACCGAAAATCGACGACACTCGTCGCCGGCAGCCTCGAGCAAAGGTACAGAAAGAAAGGGAAGGAAGAGAGGAAGGAGAGGAAGACTCACCTCGACCTCTGGTGACCCCACCGGCGAGCAATCACGGCGAGAATCAAGATGGTGTCCGCGGCTCCGATCGAGAAAACAGAGAGAAAGAAAGAAGAAGGGGGCTGATGGTCGATTCTAAGGAGAGGGGAGATCTTCTTATAGAGGGTCCTAGGACTTTGAGAGGTCCTAGGACTCCCAAATCGCTCGGATTTCGTCGGAGAAGAAGACTCCTATCGGGAGTCTTCTTCCCGATTTTACTCTATTTTTTTTTTTTTTTGTTGGGCTTGGATCTTGATGTCATGGGCTTGGGCTTAGGCTATAACAATATATATATAGAAGATTACTTTTTTCTCATCCTATCTTCACGATTGACCTCAGAAAAAAAATATATGTTCTTATATAAAGTTGCCTAATCAAGCTAGTAAATGGATAAGCACTTTTCTTTTAATGGATTGATGGTCTACCTTAGATTGGCGCATGACAGGAGTAGGACTCTATAAAATACCCTTTTTTCTAATGACAGGGTGGCAAAGCTACCTGATCGCACTCCCAACTTGGATGTCAAATAATTGCTTATAAGGAAGAGAAAGGAATAACTGAATTGCATTTTAGGGAAAATGCGAAAATGAGTTATCATAAGAGGGGAGAGATTGGAATTTAAAAAGCTGGGATAAACCAGGTTGAGATTTTGAGAAGCAGCTTAAATGTAAACCATCTTAGATAAAATGGCAAAATATAGGTTAAATGGACATGATATGATTTAAGGGAGAAATTGTATACTACAAGACGTGCATTACATGGTCCCATATGGCCATACATGCCACCACTCACAGCTACTCATATTTATAAATTCTATTCATCAAGCACTCATCTTGATATATCACTACAAAAATGAGCAACTGTTATTTGTAGCATGTATGGCCACATGATGCATGCCCAATAGCGGAGCCACATGGAGGCACAGGATCCCCCCAAAAAACTACGGACCTGAGAAGCCCGCACCCTCCAACCCCCCTCCCCCCGCAAATGCGTTGCTCGTGGAGCTCGCGCACGCCCCCAAGAGCTCGGGCCCTCCAGGTGCACAGCATGCACCGCTCGTGCAACTTGCACTCCAACCCTCCGAGTCCCTGATGCATCGAACTCCAGTAAAGACATCATCAATTTTTTTTTAATAGGGTAAACGAAATGGGTCCCTGATGCGCCGAATTCGAGTGAAGATGTCATCAATTTCTTTTTAATAAGGTAAATGAAACGGCTTACGGCCTTTAAACCCTATTCCCCCCTCCCCCCCACCCCTCATGCCTTGCATTGCACTAGTGCGCCCCTAGGCTCCCCCACCGTGCGTTGCACCACAACACCAATGCGTCCCCTCACTTCTTCTTCCCCCATCATGTGTCGTCAGTCATCGAAAGCTAATGTCGGCATCCCACTACTCCATTAACCCTTCACCACCATCAGGCATCATCGCATCGATTGATCGAAGAAGGTATCAATGATTTAGTGAAAAAAAATTTTAAATTGAGTAATTCTTAAATAATTTATATGCATTCGTTTGCTTTTTTCCTATTAAATTTAGTTTAAAATTTAATTTACTAAATTTTAGTTTGAAATTATGAATTAAACCGATGTATTTGTAATTTGTATTTTGTTCCCTAACATTTAGTTTATATGATTAATTAGTAAATTAGTGAGTTGCTCGTTCTTTTCGTAATTTTTTTATTAATTGCTATTGTTTTAGGTCATTCTTTGCTTGGAATTTAATCATAAATGATCGAAAGTAAAAAAAACTTGATTTCTTGTTTAAGAAAAATGAAGAAAGTAGTTCTTAAGGAGATAATAATGGGTATGGCTAAAACAAAAAATCAAAGGAAGATAATAATGAGTCTTTCAACCTGAGTAAGCAAGTCTATTCGGTCCCTATGTCTCTAGTGATTGAGGTCTTTCTCCTATGTCTCTAATGATTGAAAATCTTCCTAGTTTTTCTTGTATAGAACATGATTCGGGACTGCATAAATCTATGTGGGATTATCTAGTTAATCAATGAGATAAAATAAGGAGGGCTTATTTGAGATTTGGATCTTAGCAAATCAAACTTTTCACTTTTTCATTTTCAGAAGAAAAGCACCATCGTCGTTTTCAGACTTCTTAGTATTCTGAATTTTCTTAGCTTGAATATTCTATTGCAAGGGATGCTGCATTTTGTCTTCCATGTTTTTTTTTTGGAGAAACCTAGTATACAGAGTGGTTATGATGCATTCCCGATTACTGGTTTTAGAAATTAGAAAAGAAAAAATGTAGAAAAATTTATACTTTTCTCAAACATATGGGACAAGATCAATGTTCTTCGCATAATAATGCTGTAAGATATTATTCAGCTTTATTAAACTAGCCTGGATATATTGATAAGGTAATAGAGGGACAATCATAAGAACAAAAAATAAAGAATAGGCTTCGGGTCGAAACATCAATCAATGTCATTCATTGGCTTGTATTTCAAGAGATGGCTTTTGGAGCTTATAATGAGTCTATTAATTCAAAGAATTATGAGAATTTTCTTAAGTTGATTCAATTTGCAGCATTTTATAATGATGAAATGAAAAGCGTAGTCTTAGACAATGCTCCATTAAATGCAAAGTACACATTCCTTATGATTTAAAAAGAAATCTTGCATATTTTGGCAAACAATGTGAAAAAAAATACAAGAAGAGATTGAAAATTCTAAATTTTGCATTATTATTGATGAAGCAAATGATGAATCCAAGAGAGAATAAATGACTGTTATTCTTCATTTTGTTGACATTAGAGGCTACATACAAGAACGTGTCGTCGATCTTGTCCATGTGAAAGACACATCAGCAGCTACTTTATTTTTTCGATTTGTGTTATTCTTTCTCATCATGATCTTGATGTCCAAAATCTACGTGGTCAAGGTTATGATGGGGCTAGTAATATGTGTCACACCCCCGATCCGAGATTGTGAATCGAGGGTCGCGGCAACTGCCGCATACTCATGAAGAACTCTCTCCATAAGCATGCAAGGCATCTCATCACGATATCAATGCATCGCAGCAGAATAAATTCAAATAATTATTATTCAACTGTAATTCAATGTAATTAAATCAAATGTCTTACATCCAATAAATTTTTTGCTAACAATAAAACAATAGATCTAAGTTCAATGAAGTTGACAATGCTAAATCTCGCCTCTAAAAGCTCTGTCTCAATATTTCTTCCCACGCTCGAAATTAATTATCTGAATCTGAAAAATAGAAAGAAAGGTAATGAGCTAGACAGCCCAGTAAGTAACAAGTATCTCTACCAGATATTTCAGATATTATATAATTTTTAAGAATAATGCTGCAAATAAACATAAGAGTATATTTCATGCTGATTTAATACAAATCAAATATTTTCAAATATTCATATATAATATAATTATAAATTCGATTCGATTCAAAACACTCGTAACTCAACAGTCTTGACTATGACCAACGTTTAACCTCCATTGGCGGGGTCCACAGAATACCAGCGCACAACCCCCACTGACAGGGTCCACAAACACCAGCGCACAACCCCCACTGGTAGGGTCCACAAATACCAGCGCACAACCCCCACTGGCAGGGTCCACAGAAACATAGTTAGGCTGAGAGCATAAATCCGATCTATATCAAAATACTTTGTACCATAATATATCATAATCTTTCACTAAACATGTGCATAAATCGATATACCATAACATTTCAAAAGTACTTTTCTTTCAAAACATAATTTCATAAATCATGCATAATTTCAGACAATAATTATTTATTTTCAGAATAAATATGGAATATCTCGAGAAGATGATTCATTACTTACCTTTCATGGAGCACTGAATGAATAGATCAACTAACTTTTAGGAGATTCTTCCGTGCCTATTATCCAAAATTATATTTTTATATTAATTTTAATTCAAAATTAAATCTAAACAAATTCCAATTCAAAACCTCACTTAAAATCGACTCTTTTCTAGACTCGATCAAAATCATCAGATGAGACCTCCCACTACGCTAATCCTAGAGGAATAACTTTAGAGAGAGAGGAATCCATCAAGAGAGAGAAATAAGCTAGAGAGAGAAAATTCTAGAGAGAGAAAATAGAGAGAAAGTCCAATTCCAGAGAGAGAAAGTCAGGGTTCAGACTGAAAAGAAGAGAGAGGAGAGAGAGAAACTCTCTCTCTCTCATCAATTTCAATTTTTATTTATTTATTTATTTATTTATTTATTTATTTACTTACTTATATATATATATTTATTTTATTTTATTATTATTATTTTTTTCTTTTCTTTTCTTTTCTTTTCTTTTTCTTTTTTTCTTTTTCTTCTTTTTCTTCTTTTTCTCTTTTTCCTTCTTTCTCTTTTTTTTTTTCTTCTTTTTCTTCTTTTCTTTTTTTTTTTTCGTTTGGGCTTGGGTCTGTTAATCTAGCTTGGGCTTGGGCTATGACAATATGTGAGGTGAATGGAAGAGATTGCAGGCATTATTTCTCAATGAATGCCTTTATACATATTATGTACACTGCATGGCTCATCGATTATAGTTGGCTTTGGTTACAGCCGCTAGAGAGGTGTTTGTTGTTCATAAAATTTTTTTGAATTTAATTTTTATCGTTAATGCTGTGACTGGTTCTTTAAGCAACAGGATGAATTACGAGCTGCTCAACAAACTGAGATTGCACAAAAGTTAGCTATTGATGATGATGATGATAACGGAGGAATCAAAATAAGAAAAGATGCCAATCAACTTGGTACTTTGAAGCGACTAGATGATACTCGTTGGAGTTCTCATTTTAATTCTATTTGCAGTCTTATCAGATTATTTGATGCAACTTGTTCAGTTCTTGAAAGTATTAAAAATGATGGATCTAACTACAAAACAAAAGGAGATGCTGTTCCAGCTCTCAAAAGGATCACTTTCTTTAAGTTCATTTTTATCTTGCACTTGATGAAAGAAATTATGGACATCACTAATATTCTTTACCACAGTTTACAACAAAAGTCTTAAAATATTGTTAATGCAATGCACATAGTATCAACTACAATATTGCAAATTCAACAGTTTAGAGATGATGGATGAAATTCTTTTCTAAAAAAGATTATGTTGTTTTGCACAAATCATAGTATTGATGTTCTGAATTTTAGTACTCTACATGTTGCAGGTCACAGTGGTCGCCGACTAGATAATATTACTGTGGAGCATTATTACTATTTTGATATTTTTAATGCTGCTATAGACTTTTAGCTGTAAGAGATATCTACAAGGTTTAATGAGCGAGTTATCGAGCTTTTGAAACTTAGCTCTGCCTTGGAACTGAGGGATGGGTATAAATCCTTTGATATTAATACTATTTGTTCCCTTGTAGAAAAGTATTATCTTTTAGATTTCGTAAGCTCTGCCTTGGATCTGAGGGATGGGTATAAATCCTTTGATATTAATACTATTTGTTCCCTTGTAGAAAAGTATTATCATTTTGATTTCGTAGAGAATGAAAGGATCACTTTGAGATATCAGTTGCAATATTTTCATATTGATTTTCTTAATAATCCAAACTTGAAGAGATTGTCATATATTAGAGAATTGTGCCAATATTTAATGGAGACAAAAAAAGTTAAGGATTTATTATCTTGTTGATAGATTGATTCGTCTTGTTTTGACTCTTCCAATATCAACTACAACTACTGAACATATTTTTTCAGCTATAAAATTTTTGAAGACTAGATTGTGCAATAAAATGGAGGACGAATTTCTTGCCGATAGCTTGGTCGTTTATGTTGAAAGAGAAATTGCAGAGATCTTTAGTTTAGATTTTATTCTTAATGAATTTGTATCTTTAAAAGAATGTCATTTGTAATTTTAATTTTAAGTTATAATAATAAAAAATTTTAAATTATGTTCTATATATACTATTTTGGCCCCTCGTAACTCAAATTTCTAGCTCCGCTACCGTGCATGCCATGTAAGATGTAAAGAGGTGTTTGATGCTGGTTCAAAAATCCTCCATTTCTTCATCGATTGGCTACTTTGGGAGATGTGAAATACACATCAAACAATTATTGGAAGGAGAAATTATTGCCATCATAATTTATATTTAGGGAAATTCTTTGTGCACCGTGGGCGATATAGAAAATTCGATATAGAACGCACTATCTTGCTCGATTAATTCACGTAGTCATCACTTTCCAACATATATTTAATGTCTGTAATTTTATTTTTTTATTTAAAATTTTGAATGATGAAAATGTCCTGTTCTTTGAAAAAATTATGATATCTTATGTTCATATTATAACATCCTGTGTCCAGAAAATCATAATTTTTATCTACAGGATGTCATAATATAACGCAGGATGTTATAATATGCACAGGATATCATAATTTTTTTCAAAGAATATGAATATTTTCATCATTCAAAATTTTTAAATAAAAAAATAAAGCTGCAAGCAATAAATGTGCATTGAAAAGTGGTTGGACAAAAATGTCCCTTCCATATTATGACATTCTAGACCATATTATGACATCTTGTATACAGAGAGTAACACAGGATGTCATAATATGGACAGAATGTTATAATTTTTTAGGCCATATTATGATATCCTGTGTATAGAAAGTCATAATATGCCACAAAATGTCATAATATTTTTATAAAAAATATGAATATTTTTATCATATAAAATTTTTAAACGAAAAAATGAAACTACATGTTGGAAAGTGGTGGCTATGTAGACCAATCACATAAAACAGTATATTCCATGTCAGATTTTCTACACTGCCCGTAGTGCATAAAGAATTTCTCTTTATATTTAACACATTCCCTATCCACACAAACCGTAGGAGGAGGGGGTGAAACAATCGACGTGAAACAACATTTTGCTATACCATCTATCCAAAATGGATCTGAAGTTCCACAGGATCGGTTTTCCTGTAGTGATAATTTTTTGCCATACGTTATGATTGTAGCTTATGTCAATCAGCTTCTTCAATCTTGGAGCTTCCGCAAATGATACACAACCTGCATAGCAACAGCTTTTTCTTTCTTTTTCTTTTTTTTATTACAAGTCTATCAAAAAAAGCCACACATGCAGGAGGCCCAGCTGGAGGAGAGAAGTAAAACGAAAGCCTAAATCTAGTGCTGCCCAGGTATTTTCCAGGCGAGCAAGTAGAATAATTTAATGATTATTAGAAGCAAACTGTAGCAAAAACAAGTGGCTCCAGTTTTTTACCTGGAGTTCTCTAAAGCTAAGCACATCTTACACTGTCCAATAGAGGTGTAATTATATACAAGAGAACAAACTAACTTTAATTCTACCCAAAAAAAAACTTTTACAAGCTAATTAGATAAATAGTGTCAATGCCAAAGATATACTCTGGAACCTAAGTTATGAAAACTATAAAGACATATGAGTATTTATTGGATGCCGCAATGATCACTAGCCAAAAAGAGAGACAACCTATGGTCTCACCACTTAACACCGTTCAGAACTGTTGCTCTAGAGTTGAGGATCCAACACTCAGTCCTATCCCTTTTTTCCCCCATTAGACATTTGGGGAACACGCATGATATTCCAGCACCAGATGGTGAACTGACCAAAATTGCAGGCCTATCGTCGAAAATCCAATCTGAACCAAGATTTCTGCAGCACAAAAATTGGCTTCCTCCACAGCAACTACGTATTGAAGCTTGAATGATCATCTCCGAGAAGCCTCTGAACAATATTATCTGAGAGAGTAAAACATAAGAATACATGACAAGCCAAATGGAAGCAAACTTAAATGGAAAGGAGGCACTAGGCATAAATATTCTTTCCTTGCCACTTCTGAATCATAACTTGTAAACTTTTACCACCAACTTCTTTATGGTAACATCAAAGTTGATATAGAGAGACTATGAAATTTAGTGTAAATATCATCTGATGAACAGTTCTAGAAAGATGCCAAGACTACTGTCTGATGAAGAGTTTGCCACCATTACTACTGAAAAGAATGTAAGATAACTCATAGGAAAGATCATAGCTTTTGGCATCCTCTTTCACCAATGACTCGAAAAGCCTCCTAGCATTTGATCTATTGTGTAGGAATCTTGAAGGGAAGAAAAGCATCCAGTAGTTGAAAGAGAGCAAGTTTCTGACTTCAATGCTTTGAGAAAAGACTTGTTCAGGCTCGATATTGAGACTGCATACAGCACCTTGGTGCAAAACCGACGCACTTCTGCACATCTTGATTGTTTTTCTGGCAGATTGCTGAGGAGTTCACATATCAGCTCACCAAGTGCTGGCAAGTATTTCTTTAATAACTTAGATTTACTTGATGAAGCATTATCTTTCACTGCCTTCGCACTCGCCCATGATTTCATTATACAGTCTATGAGATCCAGTGTTTCAATTCATCGAAATTCTGATTTTGCACTCCCACATTTCTCCAAAAGAAAGCCAAAAAGCTGCTGCCCAAGCTAGGGATGCCTTCGAATAACCTCTTTCACAAATCCAGGTTTCAGCCAGGACTTCTTATTATTGAAGTAGTCAAGCAATACATTTCGAAAAACATTAACCACCCCCTTGAGTTCAGATTTGGAGAAATTTCGTGAATGTATGATTTTTAATATCCAGAATGCTGAGGTCTGAGCTAGAGAAGAGACCGTCTTGAACCGTGAATGTGATGCTGATTTCAGACTTTTCTCCAGCAAGATTTCAAGACTACTAAGCTGGATGTCATCACCTTTTGGATAGTCCTTTGCCTTGAATACTTTCTTCTGCAAAATCCCTCCAACGCGTTGCCTGACTTGCTCGCTACCCTCAGTGGTATGTGAATTGACAAAAGCTCGAGCTAAGTAAGAATAGACCATCAGCACCTGAGGCTTGCCTGCAACCAAATTCCAATAATAATATACTACAAAAAAAATGTAAACAGATGAATCCATACTATAAATATCTTGCTGGAAAATTCAATCTATCAGGTTCCATAATTCCTGGGAAAACATAAAATTAAATGTGGAAATAAACAGAAAACAAATCTCATAAGTTAAAAAAGAAAAAAAGAAAAAGGATAAAGTTTCCTGTATGCCCCCCATCCTGTGGTCTGGAATTCCTAATTTACAAAATGATGCCTTTGACATATTTCTTTCATCATCCTATTACCCAGTGTAGCAATTACGAGATAAGGTAAAAGCCAATTGATGAAGTATAATACCCAATGAATAAAATATTAAGTCAATTTCAGAGTGCTACCTGGATTCTTCTGCAGATATATTTCTAGAAGTGAGAGCACATGAAGTTTGAAAGGTGTGAGCTGGGACTGAGCACTGCCATTCCCAGAAATTTTCCACTCCTTGAAAATCTGTGCAATATAAGTATCCATCCTAAACATGGCATCATCATCCATACCACTATCGGAATCATCCAAAGCTGAAAAGTCATTGTCATTTTTCGTAACTTCTTCATTAGTTGCCTCAACTCCATCTGATCTCTTGAAACCCTCATCATTTTCCGTAACTTCCTCATCAGCTGCCCCAGCTTGAAGCATTCCTTTGGAATTATCTGCATAGTCATCACCGTCACCAATCTCTACAAACTCAACTTCATCAGTTTCCCCTGCTTCAACTTCATCAGTCTCCTCTGCTTCTATTTCAAGGAATTCATCATCATCATCTTCATCACCATCACTACTAGCTACTTGATGTCGAGGAGGCTTCAGATCTTTCTTCACAACACGCAACATCTGAAGGAGTCCAGCATCCATTATATCATCGCAGAAGAAACTGAAAACCTGGAGAAAGGAGAAGGAAAAATGAATAACTGGATGATAACTCCATTAAGCAGCTCTAGTAAAAAAAGCCTATATTGTGTTTCAAATAGCAGGGATTTCTGGGGACAAAAGAGAACATGACATTAATTTATTATAAATTGCAGACTATTATTAAACTGTTCTCACGAAAAGCACACATGCCATGAGCTCTCCATTTTGAGTAAAGAACCCAGAACTAGTCTTATTGACAACCTTTGCTATTTTAAAAATATTTATAAATCGTGTCTGCTAAAAGTTCCCTTGTGTAATATTATTAATGATTCAAACTCATGAAAATCATAAATTTTAAAATAATTGTCGCATAATGTAACTTGCCTGTTCAACAGCAAAACAAATAGGAGCAGATGACTGAGGCAAAAGTGAAAGCAATGTGTCTACTAACACATCCATCATCTCTGGTGCATCACCATCATCAAACTCATCTTGTTCCTCTAAAGAGTCACCAGGAGAAGCAGCAGGGAAAGCCTTCTTGCAACATATGACTAGCTCCAGCGCAGCTTCAGAGAACTCACCTGGATGGAGGAGGACTTGCAGCAGCAACTGAATCAGCAAATGACGAACAGCATGCAATTTATTTGCATCTGGTCCAGGCCCAATTTTTCTTTCCTGTAATGAATGAAAATGTGATTCACAGAGTAAACCAGAAGAAAATTAAGAGCAAACAATTGATGAAGCAGCACTTCATAGGATTGGAACATTCAAGAAAAAACAACGTTATTGAATTTTAAGATGAAATTTTTGAGTCAGAAAAGATTTGGTTGTTTATAAAACTAAAACATATCTGCATTCAAATGGTTATTTAAGGGATTTGACTCATTCATTCTTCATCAAACCACCATCAACAATCCAGTGACTAATTAATAACTGGGCGAGCAACATCTGGTTTTTGTATACATTGCCAAAGCATAGCATTCTTTGACAACATAAATCAGAATAACCAGTCCATAAACATAAGACTAAGAGAGAGCTTAATATACTACATGAAGCCCTTCTTGTTCTTGTTTCTTAGAGCTACTCTTTTCATTGTAACTGCTCCACAGCAAATAAAGCATTGGTCAGGACAGAAGGTGGATAAGGCCTCATGAAGCCAACATCAAAACCAAAAAGACTCCACAATATCTTTATCAATTACGTGAGTAAACTGTTGATGAGGGATTTAGAAAGGATGTTCTTTCTAAGCTATCCCCAACTTTCAGTCTAAAAGTGATAATTACTGGAAACTAGAGTTTATTGTTAATTGATTGGAGAAAGATGTTATATAATCAGCAATCATGAATGGCAATATCATATATAAATCAAAATTAGCAAAGGTGCAACCAGTCGTGATATAGAGGACTAATACCCACTCAAGGAAATACTACACACTTGAAGCTGCCTAAACATATACCAGGTAATTTGCTCAACTTCCGCATCTCCTATTGTTTACTATGACAACTACCCAAAATCATGTGAGATAGAATGACAGGTATTATAAATTTATTTATGTAATAATTATTTTAGAATTTGTTAACATTTTAGACAAAATAAACCAGTGGTTCCTGAACCTTAGACAATTTATTATACACGTAATCACAAGGAATGGGCAAATGCGAAGTACTACAATAACAATGTGCAGTACTCACTAAATATTGTGGGATTTTAGAATAGGAATTTGACAAGTACCTCATGGGAAAGTCTAGACTCCATTGCTTGCAGTTTCTTAAATGCATTTTCATCTTCCTTGCTTAAGGTCATATAGAGTGAAACAGAAGGAATGTTGCACAAAGTGTTGAGGAAACACATAAAGTAAGATCCAAGATCATTGAGCTCAAGTCCATTTAGTAGATTCGAGTCCTCCCCTCTTTGTGCATCTTCCAATAACAGCTGGAGCTGCTTTATACGCATCCTGCACATATAACTGGATGGAGCAGCTTTTGGCCGTTTAAACTTCTCTTGCAATTCAAATGATGTAACTTCAGTGCCCAAAGATGCAGAGAACAAGCCCTGAACCGCCAAGAATTTCATTATTTCAGTCTGCACACGAAATTTTTCTTCCATAAATTTTTCTTTTTCTGTATGCAGCCAAGCCTTTGCATTAGAATCCAGTTTTAAATTTTTCAAAACATGAGGCATGGTGTCTATAACCCAATTCTTTAATAAGTATGTATTCCCTGATGCTGGAGGTTCCTTATCTTCCATTGACCATATTTCTGAATTTCCATCTGTAGTCTGACTTTGATCGGACAGTTCATCTGTAAGGACCCTTTCATCTACAAACAAGCTCATTAAATTATGCACAAAAAGCAAGCAACCTGGTCCAGTTTTGAATTTGCCAACCAACTCTTTGATTGCCTGTGTCATTGTGATACAATAAAATTTGCCATTGCTGTGTTTCTGCAATGACACAATAACTGCAACACGTCGGTCATCATCATCCCCAGCCCAGTTTAGTAATTCCTTCAGAAAATGCTGAGCAGCACTGCACAACCAAGAACTCTTGTCTGAAAGAACGTCCACCAAACAGTGCACAAGCTTGTTCGATAAGACAACTTGAATGCATGATACTGGCAACTTTGGCAGGAGAAGAAGCAAAACATTTAATGCCAAATGTTTCCTGTCATGAGATGATGAAAGAAGTGATCCTTCAACAACAACCTCACAGAAACAGCGAATATGCTTCACAACATCCTCAAAAGATCTCCCTTTCCTGCTCCTCCAGTGTTTCTTACTAGAGGTTGAACATACCACAGTATCTTCATTTTGAGATGTCGATTCAGGTATAAGCAAATTTATCATGAAAAGCCAAAGACTGTGTACATGCGGCAGACAGAACGTCGATTCCTTAATAGCAAGAATAAAAATTAACAAAAATATAAACAGAAAAGTAATATATTCATGTCTTTGATAAAGCAATAATCCATAGATATTTATTTTGGCCATAGTACTATTTTACAGCCATGAAGTTTCCAGTCAGCTCTTGAAAAATTTATAAGAGTCCAATTGCTTAACACATAGTTGCTTCAAAGCCAAAATCAAATCACTTGTTACCAAGGTATGCTGAACCAGTACCGCCGGCCATATCGGCCGGCCGGTGGTACAGTTCGGTACGGTTTTGTACCGTACCAAACCGACGAAGGCAAGCGGACACGAACCAGAAGAAGAAAAAAAGAGAGAGGAGGAAGAAAGAAAAAGAGGGAGGGAAAGGAGCCGGAGGGGCCGCCGGCCAGCCGCCGTAGCCGCCAGAGGGCGCAATCCACGCGCGTGGTGCCGCAGGTGTGAAACAGGGGCGTCGCCCCTGTTTCGTGAGTTTTTTTAAAAAACATAGTTTTAAGTGAAGCCGGCAAATAGTTTGTCGGCTTCACGATTTTTGTCTTTTTTTTTTTTAAAATCTCTTAAGTCGGCAACTGGGTTGCCGACTTCATGAGTTTAAAACCAAAAAAAAAAAATCGAAACAGACGACCGTCTGTTTAGAAAAAGAAGAAGGGGGCAGAGCCGCGGAGGGCCTCCACCCACTCGACCGCCCTCAGGCCGTCGGCGTCCGCTCGCCGACCACCTGGGGCCTCGCGACGGAGGCGCCGTCCATTCGGCAGATCCCTCACCCCCCTCCCCGAATACTCTCTCTCTCTCTTTCTCACTCTCTTGAAAGCCCTATCGGGCAATACAGGGCTCGAAAGCCCTCCGACGGCCACCGCCGACCTCCGACGGCTCCCACCTCCCTCTCTCTCCTCCTCTCTCTCTCTTTCTCACTTTTTCTCTTTTTTCCTTCCGTACCGCCGGTGTACCAAATTTACCGACCGAATCATGCTGGTTCCCCGCCGGTCCGGTACGATACGGGATGTACCGATCGGTTCGGCACGATATGGCAAACCTTGCTTATTACGTTATTGTTATCTTATTAGTTAACGATCTTAATGATTGAATTCAATGCAGGGTGGAATTTGTTGATTCTAGGATACGAAGATATCAAATGGGATATATCAAACTCGCATGTCCAGCGACTCATGCATGGTATTTCAAACATCTTCCTAGTTATATCGCGAACCTTTTAGATAAACCCCTTAAAGAATTAGAAGGCCTAGTATACCACGATGTGTGATTTGATCAAAATTTTCATTTTACAGCCACCAAGCATGCAAATAAATCACATATTAGAGATCTAACCTTGAAGCAAGGGGCAAGATATAACAGATGGTCTTCAGTAAAGAAGTCGTCCATACTGAATGGACATGGCAGGAGCTTGCCAAACATTTCAGTCTCCATGTACTCTTTCTTGCAACTTCAAAGCTAAGAACAGCACATTTGGATCTCCAACTTCAGCAGCAGCTTGCTTGAACCACTCATGCATGCCAGGAGCTTTAAGAACTTGGCTCAACAAAGCATCCACAGGTAGCTATAAGACTAGAAGAAAAAATCATCAGATCTACTAAATCTCTAAATTGGAATAAGAAAAAAATATCTAACAAGAAATAACATCAACAAGGAAAATGGAAAACATTACTAGAATGGCGGTGGATCAAATTCATAAAAAACAAGTGGCTTTCCAATTGCATGTTCATATTACCGTTCAAAAATGGCAAAAGGAATTCAAAGCCTGATTTCCTAGCCTGATGACCTGCTCAGACCTACCCTGTGTTCCAAGTCAAATGCAACCTGTGAAAGAGACGGTAACAAGTGAACTTAAATTGTGCTTTAGATTCAGCTTCATGCTGCTGGATGTAATTATATAATCAGAGACTGCCACCATGTTATGATCAATGGTAAACAATACCCCTAAACTGCAGATATTTGATGCAACCTAAAACCTTGGCAGCAAGAAACATGCTCTTAAGGCCAACCCAAACATATTTCAGAGCTGGAGTTGAATCCAATAATGAGAAGACTACTAATAAAATCCTTATAGGTCCATCAGACTATTCTATTGATTTGTATCTAATAATGTCGTCATATTAATTTTTGTACAAGAGAACAATACTGATTTCAGGACTTTGTGCGGAAGTAGCCCTATAATAAGCAGGATAAGAAAGTACACAGCCACTCAACTCCAATTGGTACAAATAGAATAACTAATTGCAACTTGAATATAGGCGATTGCTAAAAGTCAGAAGCAGTGGAACTGAAGAGGATAACTATGGTGTTTTCTCTTCACAACAATCAAGAACTTAAGAACTAAAGGAACAAGACAGCAAGAAAACTTAATACTAACATTAAGCATTAAAAGGATAACTTGCAAGAACCCCTTCGATCAATTCAAAACAACCAACCAAATGGCTACATGATTTATATTAAGGAGCAGGAAGATAAATAACATATACCTTCTCAACCACTTCCAAAATGACTGCAACAGCTGGCTCACTTAAATATTGCTTCTTGCCTGCAAGACAAATGACAAGGTTTGTAAAATCCTTGATGAGTAATGTACTGCCATCCAGAATCGACTCTTTAGCAATTCGTCCTGATCTAGCAAGGGCTCCATAAGCAAAGAGGTGACCCAAAAGGCAATCTCTCGCTTCCTACAATCATTGAAAACATAATCAAAATTGAAACAAATGGATAACAGCAAATCCTTTGCTTGTGTTCCATGAATATGTTTTAAGTACTACCTGACCCTTCATTGAAGATGAAGCTTCCAACAAATCAACTATCAATTTCATCACTGATTCCATTTCAAGGGTATGAGTTGCTCCAACCACAGCTGATAACCCCAGTGCAAAGCCTTGTCTTGCACACTATAAAAAAGCAAAAATAACCAAGGCTAGTAACCAATTTCCTGCAAATTTCTGATAAGATGATTATGGCATAAAAAGAATTCAAAACAATTGGACTTGCAGCCATCATGGACAATGTACCTGGGCGTGAAAGGATGCCCATAATTATATACAGCATTAGTTTTCATTTGAACCATCAAATATGAGCATTGTTATTTTTTTTAACTAATCCTGGCAAAAATCTATTTCTTATGCATCAAGCTATGAACATTCAACTGGTAGATGAGGGATAGCTGGTCCATACAATCTATGAAATGTGATGCATTAGTAACACAACTTGTATGGTGAAAAGGCATTACAATTTTGAGAATAAAAATGAATTACATGAGTTAGTAAGAGCATGCACTATGTAGATTTGATAAGCATCACAGGAATATAACTTTCAGAAAAATTGGATATCATTATATTGCCTTTCTCACAAGAACAGAATTTGGATAAGTTATGATTTTCTTAAGTTAATCTTCTTAAGAATTAATGAGATATTACTTAGTAGCATCAATATAGCACAGCATGCCAGGACAAAGAAGGAACAAATCCTATAATCCATCCATTAAATCTGCATATGTTTGTGCCTGATTTATCTTGGCGCTCTGATACACTAATTGCACCCATCAGCTGACAGTTATACCTAACAGAGCTTCTTCAGATGAAGCAAGCAGTCAAAAATCCGCAAGGACTCGTTTCTAAATTATTCATTTGACTAAATATGAGTAGCAAGTTTTGGATGATTTCCAAATTTAACAGTATGACACCAAAGAGATATAGTAAATTTAAATTATAATAAGTTAAATTACAGCAAAGAGAAGATAGCTCCCCACATGTAGCCTGTGAAAATTGCGTGCTAATAACAAGTGTATATAATGCATATATCTACCAGTCCTTTCTTGAAACCTCCACCAAACAGCCCCCACCACCACCACCCACCCACCCACCACAACACATAGAGACACAGAGAGAGAGAGAGAGAGAGAGTTCAGAAAGTATGAGAACGATGGTAACTAAGCATTCATAATACTCAAAATTGATGTGCCTATTTCCCTCATGAAAAATCAAGGAGCATGTGTGTATTGTGCTCATGCAATGCTAGTCAAAGGGCAGAAGAAGGCACATATATTGCACTTCACCATATGTTAGCACAGAGTGGACAAAAAAAAAAAAAAAAAAGAAATATGCCATAATTGATGGACATGGCATGGAATGGTAAGATAATCTTGACAAAAACAAAAAACAAGAATCTTGGCCTTCAAATAAATCTTATATCTTAGGTTATAGACCATTAGTGACAAAATGTAAGAAAAAAGGTCCTCTGCAGATATTTGCATTTTCTAAAGAAATATAATATACAAATTAATACAAATAAACATTTTATAAGATTAAACAAGCAAAAAAAACAAAGACAAGCAACTAATAAAGGGATCACGTGTTCCACAGAAAAAAACATGATGACAAACTAATAAACAATCCCATCCGAATCAGATAAGATGATCTTTCAGTACATTTACATGTATATACGACATCCAACTCATATAATATTCTACCATCAAGATATGATACAAAGTTGCTAATAATAGATGTCCTATGGATCCTGCTGACATTAATGTTGTTAAAGATGACCTGACTGTGTTAAGCAATGCAATGGACCACACTACCCTTAGGCCAAATGCAGGCTTTGGCCTAAGCACTCAAATGGATGCATAGGCTGGTTTTATTTGAAGAACTAAAAATAAGTGAGAGACACACATATATGTACTGGTGCACACATCAAGTTATAAGTAGAAAAAACGCATAGAAAAAGAAAAGGTAAGATCAACTAAAGAAAAACTTAATTTTCTGTTTAAGGACCAATATTTCGTAACTTGTCATGTTAAATTCCAAATCAGAAAAACTCCATAATTCAAATAAATGAAAAACAGCAATTCTATCAACAGCTAATAAAAAATTGGAAACAAGAAACTAGTCAAGAACTAGCAAAACTTAATGCCGTAGCTTATAATTAAGTCAGTGTTAAGGTGAATAACTTGCCTGTTAATCCAGCTAATATTTAGAACTGCCTAGCCCAATAACAAAACTCAATAATTCAAATAAATGGAAAAAACGTAATTCTATCAACATCTAATAAAAAGTTGGAAACAAGAACAGATAATTCAAGTAAATGCAAAAAAAGCAATTCTATCAACAGCTAATAATAAGTTGGAAACAAGAAATTTGTCAGGAACTTGCAAAACTTAATGCTGTAGGCCTGTAGCTTATAACTAATCCAGTGTTAAGGTAATGACTGCGATTTAGGGAAGCATGAATAACTTGACTGTTAATTCACCAAATATCTACAACTGCCTAGCCTGACAACAATATATAGTCCAAGATTAACCTGCCTACACTGCCTTAGGCAGCCCCTTTGTTACCTGCTAGGCAGCAAACTGCACATAGAATTGGCAATCGTGCCCTGGGCAGATTTCAAAAATGATACACCTAACAACACTTAACCACATAAGCAATACAGGTCCCTGCCTTATGACAGGATGAATTTTACAGTGCTGTACCCATTACAAATAGAAATAAAACAACTAAATACTTTTTTAAACTTGATTATTGGCATCTTGAAAAGCACTTAGTTTATCATGACGTCAGAAACTAAACTAGAAAACAAAAGCCCAAACAGCAAGCAAGACACTACAGCTGAATGACCTCCAAAATAATGTTGCTGCAGTTAGCTGCCTAGGCACAAGGTAAACAAAGCTGCCAAAACATTGGCCACTCAATCCTTGGTTGGAGTAAGCATTATCTTGGAGGCCCAACACATGTTAATTTAAAATGTTTTAACATAGCATATTAATCATGAGTATTAATTGAGAGACAAAATGGTTTTCAAGTTATCTATTAGAATAACACAAACATTAAGCAATAGCTAAATAACTTGAGCACTTGCTTAACATTTTGACATATGTCATAGAAAAATAAAAGTTCCTTGTAGATTTACTATCATCTTCTTCAATAAATCGTTTCATCATATATCAGTGGCGAGGCCACTTTGTAGATCATTCAAAATTAAAAAGGTGTTTTTATTTCTCTTTTTTTTCTTGTTCGAACCAAAAAAGGTTAGGCCTGGATTCAGATGTCTCCAACTTTGACACCTTAACTGACTAGATCTAATGCTTTCTTGAAGCACAAAACAAGCTGCATATTGGCACACTGATGTCTTCGTGGTCACAATTGATTGCATGAAAGAGGTCTGACCTCAGCTGTTTCTGGTATAATGATTTTTTCGACTTTGTAAATGAGATAAGTTAATTATTGTGCAGAGGCCCACAGTACAGTGTAAGGTTTACATGTTAATTGTATTTACATGACTTCTCTCCCTGTAATTAACTAAAACATGGTGCCAATAATCATTACCTAGAAACGATACAAGAGGCAGGATTGTTGCAATGAATTAAAAAATTGCTCATTCCTTGATGAAAAAGGAAAGCCATATGATGTAGCAAAATTACCAAATAACTGGACTAGAGAGACCTTTTCAACTTTTCTTCTTCATAGTCTAGGAAAGGCCAGACATCAGTATGAAAGAACTAATAAATTTCATCAGAAATCATGGACATAGATCCATGCATTCATTCTTCCAA
Source organism: Elaeis guineensis (assembly GCF_000442705.2). Taxonomy (NCBI): domain Eukaryota; kingdom Viridiplantae; phylum Streptophyta; class Magnoliopsida; order Arecales; family Arecaceae; genus Elaeis; species Elaeis guineensis. The sequence continues at coordinate 90,747,466 of NC_025999.2, forward strand.
ATCTCATGCTGACTATGAATTAATTGTTGCATTGAAGGAACCTCTAATATATCCAATGACAAAAGAATGAGTTATTGATCTAACATGGAAGCAGAAAACATTATATCCTGTAATGTAACGATGAAACTTTCAACCACATGATTAGCAAGCAACAGAAAGCAAAACCAAATTATCAAAATTATCATACCTCCCTTGAAGAAGATACTCCATGGATAAGTTGCCGAATAGCATATCTCAAAGAGGGTGAACAGTGCTCCATCCCGTCATCCTTCTCAGCTTCCAGTTGAACTGCTTCCACTGTCCTCTTTCTCATTCTCTAGCTTCTCATATGCCTTCTGAACCACACACAGCTCTTGGTACAAACCCGATTCGGATGATGCTACGAACCCGGATCATATCCAAGGATCAGAGAGATGCCGATCACTTCGAGGGGATCGGAGGCCTCCGTTGATCACTTCGAGGGGATCAAACTCCAAAGAAGGGAGAGAATAGAAGATAGGTGGAAGGAGAATAATTCTTGATTGATTCAAAAAAATCCCAGGGGTTACATATTTATAGGCCTATGACAGTCTTTTCTTGCAGTATAAGCAAACTAAATAAAGAAGTGGATCAAGAAGATAAGAAAATTGATCAAGAGGCCTAAACTAGCTTTTCTTAAGGCCCCAGCAAAATAATTAAGGAAAAAAACTTAAAGGGAAATGAATCAAAGAGATTCGTATCATTCCACCCTCCTTAATTTTGACCCTCAGGTTGAAAATCTGAAAAGCGCTCTTGCAATTTGTGCCAACTTTCCCAAGTTGCATCCTCGGGTGGCAAGTGAGCCCATTGGACTAGCACCTTAATTATAGCATGATTCCGATGCTTGTGCTTCTCCACGCGTCGGTCCAAAATAACAACGGGTTGAATGTTTAGTGTACCATCTTTCAGATCTGATAGTTGTGATACTGTTACATCATTTAAGCCACCTTCTTCTTTAGAAATGAGACATGAAAGACAGTATGAATTTTTGATCCAAGAGGTAATTCAAGCCTGTAAGCAACCCATCCAATCTTCTCTGGAACCTTGTAGGGACCATAAATCATGGAGATAACTTCAGATTGTTGCGAATAGTGATAGTAGTCTGTCGATAGGGTTGTAATCAGAGATATACCATATCTCCCACATTAAATTTCCCCTCTAAATGGTATCTATCACATATAGCCTCATTCGAGCTTGAGCTTCATTAAGATTCTCCCCGAAGCAAGCGTAGGATGCGATCTCGATCGTTTAATTCTCGCTCTATTGCATCTACGTCGGTGGTCCCTGGAATGTAGGAGAGCACTGTGGGTGGTGTCTGCCCATAAACTGCTTTGTATGGAGACATTTTGGTGGAAGAATGATGGCTTGTATTATACCACCACTCGGCTAACGAAAGCCACTTGACCCATGCCTTAGGTTGTTGTCCTGCAAAACACCTAAAGGTAAAATTCCAAACAACGATTAACGACTTTTGTCTAGCTGTTTGATTGAGGATGGTATGACGAGCTCATAGCTAGTCTGGTTCTTTGGAGTTTAAATAGCTCCTTCCAAAAAGAATTGGTGAATAATGGATCTCGATCGCTAACAATTGAAGTTGGCATCTCATGTCGTTTGAACACATGCTCCACAAATAGTTGTGCAATTTGGGGGTTCTTGTAAAGGTGGGCAACTAGGATGAAATGTGCATATTTAGAAATCATCAACGACAACCATTATAGTTGTTTTTCAATGAGATACTGAAAGTCCATCAATGAAGTCCATAGAGATATATGACCAAATGCACTGCAGAATAGGTAATCGTTGTAGAAATCCTGGTGGTGATGTCGTCTCACTTTTATTCCTTGACAAATATCGCATAAAGCGACGTGCCTCTTGACATCCTTCTTAATGCCCTTCCAATAGAAGGTTTTGGTAACCCTCTTATATATCTTGTAAAAGCCGAAATGACTTGCTTCAGGAGTATTATGGAGTAATTTGAGCACTTCTTTCTTCCATTCAGAGTTAGGACCTAAAACCACCCAGCCTTTGTAGCGAAGAAGCCCTCCATTGAAGGTGTAATTAGGTACCTTGTTTGGTTTATTTTGAATCCTTCGGATGATATCTTGTAGAGATTCATTATACTTGGTTTCTTCTTAAACTTGTTGAACCCAACTAGGAAGCGGTCGCGAGATGGCAAGTAGTTGAGCCTCCATTTTTTGAGATAATGTATCAGCTGCTGAATTTTCAGCTCCTTTTTTGTACTTGATTTCATAGCTAAGACCCAAAAGCTTGGTTGTCCACTTTTGCTGTACCTCAGAAGACAATCGTTGGTCCATCAAGTATCGAAGACTGCAATGACCAGTGTAAATGGTGAAATGTCTCCCCATCAAGTATTGTCGCCATTTTTGGACATCATGTAGTACGGCCATCATTTTCTTCTCGTAAGTTGGTAGCCTCAAGTGCTTTTCGAAGAGGGCTTTGTTGGTGAAGGCTAATGGTCGCCCTTCTTGTATCAAGATAGCTCCAATACCTATGCTCGAGGCATCACTCTCAATAATGAACTCCTTTGAGAAATCTGACAAGGTCAAGACTGGAGCCAAGATCATAGCTTGCTTTAAATCATTGAAGACTGACTCTGCCCCCTCACTCCATTGGAAAGAATCCCTTTTTAAGAGAGCTGTGAGTGGGGCACTAATCTTGCCATAATCCTTGATGAATTTGCAATAGTACCTAGTAAGACCAAGAAAGCCTCGCAATCCTTTAAGATTTCTGGTGATCGGCCATTCCAACATACAACTGATCTTTTAAGCGTCAGTTGCTACTCCATCCTGAGACATGATATGCCCCAACTACATCTATTTCTTGCCAAAAGAATACTTTGACTATTTGATGAATAATTTATTCTGCCGAAGGGTGTAAAGGATTACCTCCAAGTGAAAGAGATGGTCTTCCCAAGTATGGCTATAAATAAGAATGTCATTGAAAAATACTAAGACGAGCTATCGTACGAAGGGCTTGAAGACATCATTCATAAGACTCTAAAAAATAGAGGGGCGTTAGTCAGTCCAAATGGCATAACTAAAAATTCAAAGTAACCTTCATGAGTCCTAAAGACCGTCTTGTGAATGTCTTCTTCATGCACTCGAACTTGATGGTAGCTTGACCTTAAGTCAAGCTTCGAAAAGAATGCTGCTCCATGTAACTCATCCAATAACTCATCTATGGTTGGGATTGGAAACTTGTCCTTGATGGTTATGTTGTTGAGTGCTCTGTGGTCAATGCACATCCTCCAAGATTCATCCTTCTTTCGCACCATCAATACTGGTGATGAGTATTGACAATGGTAATTTCTTTATTGAGGATAATTTCTGATTTTCACACCTTAATTTTATTGATCTCTAATAGGAGTATTTGTAGATTACAAGACTAGCTATTACAGCAATTACAAGAAAAAGAAATATCTTGATTACATACTCAGTAAGGCCAAAGAACCAAAAGTAGAATTGCTAAACAAAGAAAATCAAAATAGGCGTGCAGGCTAAATATGAATATATGTTGACTTGTAAACATAGAGAGAAAACAAATAAGAGTATATGCCAAAAGTAGAGCGATGAGGTGGAATGAATATGTGCTGACAACCCCCTCAAGATGAAGAGTCAGGATCACGAATCTTCAACTTGTCCTTAGGAACCTAAAACGTAGGTACCCAAGGGCTTGTGAGAATATCGGCAAGCTGATCTTGGGTGGAGATGAACTGAACAGATAGTTGATGTCGTGCACACGTCACGAACGAAATGAAAATCAATTTTGACATGCTTCGTGCGAGCATGGAAAATAGATTGGCGAGAGATAAGTGGCCCCAATATTGTCACACCATAGAATGGGGGGCCATGTAAGGGATAGTCAAGTTCTTGAAATAATGACTCAAGCAGATTAGTTCAGCTGATGCATCTGCTAAGGCCTGTATTCAGATTCTGTGGATGATGAGCAACTGTCTTCTGTTTACGAGATGCCCATGAAATAAGGTTGGGGCAAAAAAATTGCATAGCCCCAGTGGAATGCCTATCAGTCCCACTACCTGCCCAATCTGCATCGGAGAAGGCTTGAAGAGAGCGAGAGGTTGATCTCTGAATTTGTAACCCATGATCACTGTAGCTTGAAGGTACCGTAAGATGCGCTTGACCATAACCCAGTGATCAGAACTAGGAGACTGCATAAACTGACATACTTTATTCACTGCAAAGAAAATGTCAGGGCGTGTCAATGTAACATACTGAAGAGCTCCAACAATGAGCGATACTGTGTAGGGTCTGGATAAGGAGCACCCCCTGAATCAGAATCCTGTGTCATGGCCATTGGGGTCTGAACAGGTTTACAATCAACCATGCTTGCTTTTGAAAGAAGATCTCTAATATAGCGGGTTTGAAATAATAATAATCCGGTAGAGTTTTGAACAGCCTCAATTCTAAGAAAAAATGAAGATCACCAAGATCCTTAATGAAGAATTCTGTAGCAGCTGACGAAGAAGTAGAGAGACCTGATTGGAGTCATTGCTAGTTACCAAAATATCATCAACATAGATGAGCACATAGAGGACATGAGAGTTTGTCCTCAAAATAAATAATAAAGGATCAGTCTTGCTGGCAACAAATCCTAGTCTGAGAAGAAACTGGAGAGATGGTGAAACCAGGCATGGGTGCTTGTTTTAACCGTATAGAGATTTGTGGAGATGACAGACATAATCTGGATGGTCACGATCCTCAAATCCTGGAGGTTGTGACATGTAGACTTCTCTGTCAGGTTGCCATGCAGAAAAGCATTATGAACATCTAATTGCTTGATGGACCAACTTGAGAGATGGCAATGCTTAGAACAGCCGAATGGTGGTAGGTTTGATAACCGGACTGAATGTCTCATTGTAGTCAAGACCAAGCTGCTGGTGGAACCCTTTTGCAACTAGGCATGCTTTATAGTGCTCGAGAGAGCCATCAGCCTTTCTCTTGATCCTATACACCCATTTACACCCAACCAAATTTTTTTGTTGAGATGAACGTGGAACAAGAGACCACGTACCATTACGAACTAAAGCATTAAACTCCTCAGTCATTGCAGCACGCCACACAGAGTGTTTAGATGCCTGAGTATAACAAGTAGTTCTATGGTGAGGATAGTGCTAGTGAGGGTGGATGGTTGTTTGGGACGGGGTCGAAGCACCATGGAATGTGTACGGGTGGGTTGGGTAGGTTGTTTAGAGGAGGTTGTCTTGCTGGAACTTGTCATGGGGGAAGATGTGGAAAGGGAGGGTTTAGGATAAGGGATTGCAATAGGGTCAGTAAGTAATCTGGTCCGAACAGATACAGAGTCTGTAGTACTAGAGGGGTGGGAGGGAGAACGGTCATGGGAGGAGGTGCTGGGGCGACCGAGACATGAGGATGCAACCGATGGTGAGGTGGACAAATGGGGCAAAGGAGATGGAGGAATGGATGGTGGAGGGTTGGCCTCTTGTAGAGGTCGAAGTGATGTAACACCCCATGGCAGGAAAGAGAGAGATGGTGGTGGTGGACAATCCAATGGAGAGTGAGATTGAAAAGAAAAGATAGATTCGTCAAAGCGAACATGCCTAGCGATATATATACGATTTATTTTCACATCAGATATCGATAGGCACTGTGAGAGGGACTATAGCCGAGAAACACACATGGTTGAGAGCGGTATTCCATTTATGACGATTGTAAGGACGAAGAAAGGAAAGTATAGACACCCAAAAATTCGTAGGAAGGCATAGTATGGTGGTTTATTGTAAACGAGCTCGAAGGGGGACACACCACTAGAGACTTTAGATGGCATCCTATGAATGAGAAATACAGCTGTTTCAAAGGCATAGTGCAGTACAACATGGGTACAGAACATGAGCAAGAAGAGACAGATCGGTTTTCGTAATATGACGGTGACGACGTTCAATAGCCCCTTGCTGCTCGTGGGTGTGGGGAGTTGCGATACGATGGGTAATTCAATTTTACTAAAAAATTGAGGAAGAGAGCGAAACTCCCCTCAGTCAGTTTGGATTGATTTAATAGTACGAGAGAAATGTCGTTCAATCAAAGCTTGAAATTGTAAGAAAATAAAGAACACATCAGATTTGCGCATTAATGGATAGAACCAAATATATTTACTGTAGTCATCAACAAAAATTACATAGTAGCAGTGTCCTAACAAAGATGAGTAGGAGAAGGATCCCAAACATCACTATAAATGAGGTCTAATGAAATTGACTACGACGATGGGACGGGGATTAGTGCAACTTACTGGACTTGCCTAACTGACACGAGGGACAAAGAGGAAGAAAGATATGTAGACTTTACAGGGGAGATTATTGATTTTCACCATGGAGCGAAGCAAGCGATAATGAGGATAGCCCAAACAGTTGTGCCAGCCATCAAGAGTAGTGCTTTTGGCCATGTGAACAGATGCGGACAAAGAAAAAGGGTTGGAATGGAGAGTGTATAATCTTCCTTCACTCGGACCGGATAATACTGTGATTTTGGTGGTTCGATCTTCACAAGAAAATGATATGGGTGAAATTCAAAAAGAATTATTATCTTTTGCAAACTATTGCACGGAAAGTAAATTTTTAGAAATAGAGGAACGTGTAAGATGTTAGATAATTGAAAAGAAAGAGGAGTGAGGAGGGAAAAAAGAACCATGACCAATATGTGATATATGTAATCCTTACCATTGCCTACATGCACCTGATCAGGATCAGTGTACTCAGCATAAGAGGACATAGAATGAATGTCAGGAGTAACATGGTGAGATGCTCCTGTATTAGGGTACCAGGTGAGGGCGATGGATGGGTGAGGGGTAGGGAGAAGTGGTAGATTAGGGTGATGGGGAGATGGATTTGGATTTGGGTACGGTGAATATGAGAAATTTGCATTGGTTGTGGTGAATATGGATAGGGCTGCTAAGGACGATAGAAGTAGGTGGCATTAGAGTGGTTGTTACGATTGCAAAAGGAGCACCATTGAGAACCACGACCACCAGGTGAACCAAAACGACCACGACTTCGACCAAACCTGCCACACCCCCCACGACCTTGATTAAAGCCATGGCCAATAGAGGGCCTAGGGTCACTAGAAGAATCGGGGGATCGTTGAGCGATATTGACGATAGGATTGGTAGAAGTAGTATCAACAATAGTTAATTTTCTGAATGCCTGCATGCTTTCATAGCTAAGTAATAGCCCATGAAGTTTAGTATATGTCGAGGAGTATGTCAATTGAGAATACTAAGGACCGCATCTTGTAGATCATCGCATAGAGCACGCAGCACATGTAGATTAAATTCAGTAGGCTTGAGGGCATTACCAGATGCAGCAAGTTCATCAGCTACAGCTTTTGCACGTCGGAGCAAAGAGGTGACGGTCTCATCTGGTTTTTGACGAAGATTCTGCAACTCCAGATGCAGAGACATGAGTCGGATAGGAGATGCTGAACCAAAGCTTCATGAAGAGTGTTCCAGTACTCAAAACTGGTCTCTTTGTCAAGAAGAAGGGAACCAAATCTTCAGATAATGAAGCAATGAGAAGGCTTACGAGTTGGGCATCTTGTTGTTGCTAGGCAGCAAGCGGCAATAGGATCGGTGGGCTGTGGGTGAGAACCATCGAGGAACCCAAACAAGCCTCGACCTTTTAAGAAGGGAGTAATTTGCTTTCTCCAGATCAAAAAATTGGATGTATTCAACTTGATGGATAGAAAATGCTGTGCAGATGGAAAGGTGAGAGGGGTCGTTGTGTTGGTGGAGGAGGAGAAGAGGGATTGGAGGAGGTGGAGATAGATGAACTGGTGGCCATGAGAGAGCACTGAAGGAGGAGGAAGAAGGGATGCTCGTTGGAGCTTCAGGGCTTTGATACCATGTCAATGGTAATTTCTTTATTGAGGATAAGTTTCTGATTTTCATACTTAATTTTATTGATCTCCAATAGGAGTTTTTGTAGATTACAAGGTCAGCTATTACATCAATTACAAGATGATTACATACTCAGTAAGGCCAAAGAACCAAAAGTAGAATTGCTAAACAAAGAGAAACCAAAAATAGGCGTGCATGCTAAATATGAATATATGTTGACTTCTAAACATAAGAGAAAACAAATAAGAGTATATGCCAAAAGTAGAGCGATGAGGTGGAATGAATATGTGCTGACAAGTATGGACTCTGACTAGGCCGAATAATTTCACTAGCCAACATCTCCTGGGATTGCCGCTCTATCTCCCCCTTTTGATAGTGAGAGTAGCAATAAGATCGAATATTTAGAGGAGTGTTGCCCGATGGAAGTGAAATTCAAAAATATCATGCGCTTGTTGAGGAGGAAGTGAGGAAGGAGTAGCCAATAAGTCATTAAAGATCTTCAAAAGAGTTTGCAGATCACCTGACAATTTCTTATCCGCTTCTCTTCCTTCCAAGAAGTGGAGGGTCATATAGATGGCACGCTCATTTTAGATAGGATCTTCTCAATGGCATGACTGCTTAAAATTTGTGAGGTCGGCATCCAGAAACCTCTCAAAGTATATTGCTGCCATGTGATGTGAACTGTATAGAAAGATTTGAAAAATCCTAAAGAATAGGCTCGAGAGTACGTAATCAATGGGCCCCAAGTACTACCTCACATCCTTTAAGGGAAAGTACGTAAAAATCAGAATGAAATTGAAATTCTTGGATAGAAACTGCTATATTAGTGCATTTACCACTTGGTGCAAGTTTCTCGAAGAGTTTCTCCTTGTTGATGCAACATTGGATCTTCTTGAAAAGTGTTGGATCAATAAAATTGTGAGTGCTGCCAGAAACAATGAGGATGGTGACCGGCTGCCGCTTTATCATCTCTTTCACCCACATTGTCTAGGGAGAGAGGGAACTAGAGATGGCATGCATCGAGATCTCCGGTGATATCTCTTCAAAATTTTTTGGAGCTTCTTCTTTTTCATTAGAGGGAAACTCCTCTTCTT